>NC_063212.1:24164321-24169321 GCF_017589495.1 Alosa alosa | reverse complement strand
AGAGTAAAAAAACAATATATAAATAAACGTAACATGTTGCTAATGTCTCTACCCACAGCATTAGAGTGTTTTGGATCTACTTGTCGCGATGCATCCACATAAATTACACAATCATAGTATACAACTGTTAGTGTCACTTGTCAATTTTATTGTAATTTAAGATTGAATTTCAGTGAGGGATTAATATGTGATATTTTTTTACAAATATGTGGGACAGGGCAGTGGCATTCTGTAAATGCACTGTAGGAAATGTAACATCAGTTAGCACACCTTGTGTTTAATAAACACACAATATAATTTTACTTGTAATGACCAAGTTAGTTTAAATATGAATTCTCATCATTAGTGTAAGTGTACTACACAAAGTAAGCATTTGTTTGTATCAACTTGGAATTCTATTCCAGATTAGTCTGTAATTTCAAGGCAATTGGTTTGTATGTTTTTTTAAACTAAGGTTAACTAACTAACTAACTTCACAGTGTAGAAAAACTTAAGCAATTCAAGTATAGTTTACTTGATTTAAATGATCATGTTCACTTTTCCACCTTTTTAACATTAAATTACTCCTTTAGCCAAGTCATCTCCAAAATCAACATAATCAACAAAAAGACAAAAAAATCTGTGTTATACTAATAAACATTTTAAGTAAGAATACAGTGTGTTATATTATTTCGGAACTGTAGCTATTCAATTTTATAGTGCAAAGTAACTTTCCCAAAACTGAATGCATGTGAGATTCAACACATTCTTCCTGTTGTGTGACTGTGGAGTTGCTTTGAATTGCCATTAATTTAATTCCACTTCCTGTCATTCCAATTCCAATTCAAATTCAACTTCCTGTGGGGCGGAGCCAATTCAATTCAAATTCCAATTCGTGAATTGAATGGAGATCCATTCTAAAATTCGGAATTTTGCACAAGCCTGCTGCTCAAGCAGTAGCATCGTCGTCACGCATCAACCCGTTTCTCTAAATCCACTTTGACGCTACCCAAGTATACAAACAGGAGATGTCACCCCCCACACACACACACACACACACACACACAAACACACCCCAACCCCCACCGCCTCCTGCCCAGAGAGCTTTGCCCGCACTTCTCTAAACTACCGTAATCGGTCTGGACTGCCTGTCTCTCTTGGAGTCGACTCCACTTCAGCAAGCGCTCCTGAGTGCGTGTGTGTGTGTGCGCGTGTGTGTGTGTGTGTGTGCGTGTGTGTGTGTGCGTGTGTGTGCGTGTGTGTGTGCCGTGCAGGTTATGTGTGTGTGTGGTTGCGCGCGCGACGTGCGCTGTGTGTGTGTGTGTGGCGTATGCGTCGCGTGTGTGTGTGTGTGCGCGCGTGTGTGCAGGTGTGTGTGTGTGTGCGTGTGAAGGCAATGGCAGGTGTGTGTGGAGCGTCTAATGGGCGGAGGCCTTTAAAAGCCCACAGTGGACGAGACAAGCGACTCATCAGTGGATGCTGCCGGGAGGCGTATGGGCTGCGCTTACGAGGAGCACATCCCCAGCCATTTAGCAAACACATACACACACACACACCTACGAGGAGTACATCCCCAGCCATTTAGCAAACACACACACACACACACACACACACTAACGAGGAGCACATCCCCAGCCATTTAGCAAATGGAGCTTAATTGCTCTTATAAAACAATGCTGACGGCTTGTCTAATTTCCTCTCAGGCTTTCTCTCTCTCTCTGAGATTGTTTTCGTTCTTCCATCTCTCACCACCATTTCTCCATCCATCTCTATCAAACACTCTCTCTATGTCCTCTCCATATAAAACTTTCATATTCTATCTCTCCTTTCACTCTCCCTCCCTCCCTCCCTCTCTCTCTCTCTCCCTCCCTCTCTCTCTCCCTCTCTCTATCTCTCTGTTGCTGCAGGTTATCTGGCTTCATGTTCATAGTGTGTTTGTCCGCTTCTATTCTCCACAGAACTAATTAGTCTCTTTAAAGGGCAACATTTCTGTTTGTCCAACACACACACACACACACACACACACACACACACACACACACACACACACACACACACACACACACACACACACACACACAAAAGCCCAGAGGAGAGTCGGCATTCCATTACTGTCCTGGCAAATCTCATTAAACTGGGGACACTGACTTGGCCCCTGCTGTCCTGAACGACAAACGGAGCACTGCTGTGTGTGTGTCGGCATTTCTGATTTAATCCATAATAAACCCGACGGTTTGAGGTTCCCCATGTAGTCTGGGAGTAGTACCAAGCACCACAGGATATCAGCAGAGAGAGAGAAATATATGTATATACTTTTCTCTTGCTTCCAAGCTCACACAGAAAGAAAGAGATGTATGCTTCCCAGAGATACAGTGGCTGTATGCTTCATAGACAGGACGACAGTTCAGTCCAAATTGTTGTTTTAGCGTTTGCTAGGAGCCTTGGAATTTAAAGGGAATTAGTGAAATCATTATGCAGTGGCCTTGGTGCTCTCCGCATGTCTTTTCACGAGGCGTGATATCACCACAGTGGCCTTGGTACTCTCTGCATGCCTTTCCAAGTGGCCAACCCAGCAGTGGCTAACCCAGCAGTGGCCAACCCAGCAGTGGCTAACCCAGCAGTGGCTGACCCAGCAGAGGCTAACCCAACAGAGGCTAACCCAGCAGTGGCTAACCCAGCAGTGGTCGACCCAGCAGAGGCTAACCCAGCAGTGGCTAACCCAGCAGTGGTCGACCCAGCAGTGGCCAACCCAGCAGTGGCCCGTTTGGATTAAAGAAGGAATTAGTAACAGCAGAAATTAGCAGCAGTCATTTAACAAGCGAAGAGGCAAAAGGGACTTGTTCATCCATGACTTTCGCTCTGAC
Source organism: Alosa alosa (assembly GCF_017589495.1). Classification (NCBI taxonomy): domain Eukaryota; kingdom Metazoa; phylum Chordata; class Actinopteri; order Clupeiformes; family Clupeidae; genus Alosa; species Alosa alosa. The sequence goes on along the minus strand of NC_063212.1, from coordinate 24,166,478 downwards.
AGATAAACACTAAAGCGAATTGTCCACTGACACGGCATACCCAATTAAATCAATAGACTGGTGAATTGCACAAGAAAAAAACAAAACAAAACCAAACAGAAAACAAAACAAAAAAAATGCCTTTAAGATAAACAATCGAGGGTGCAATTCAAACCCCTCCCAATGGGAGGTTAAGTTCTTGTGTTTTTGCAGTGAAAATGAGCAATCCAGAGTGGACACAGTCCAACGACGTGGATGCAAATTGCCAGCTGGTCCTCATTACGTCCAGACTTGAGTAAGTAAGAGGCACGGATTAGTTTGCCACAACGTGTTGAGACGAACACGTCCACTTCATGCCTCGTCATGTATCTGTTCCACATTCATTGGGTACTGACCGCCGATGCCGTTGTTTATTGGCCGTTTGTAAAGGGTAGGGCGAAGTAGGAGGTAACGTTAAGAATCCCTGATCAATGTGTTTGGTTAGACTGGACTAATAATTTCAAAGTTAACGATATGTCTACGCCCGTCACCATGCTAGTGTTGGAAAGGTTTTGCAATCGTGAGTCCCCAGACTCTATTCACAATGTCCACCCTACCCTCTCCCCCTACACACACACACACACACACACACACACACACTTTTAACACCATTTCCATTCACGATATATAGATCATATACACACAATCACACCTTCAATACCACATACCACACTCACACACACACACACACACACACACACACACACACACAGCTGGCACTAACACTGCTAACTCTCTCTCTCTCTCACATAGACACACACACATACGGACACACAGCCTGAGTGACAGACGCATGCGGTGGTTTACGATGACAGGCAGGTCCAGACAGGCGGGTCAAGGGTCAAAGGATTGACAGCCCCGAGCTCTCTATGGCACAGACCTGCAGGCCATTGATATGGGCACCACAACCTCCAGGCCTCACTACAGCCTACTAAGCCTCTCCCTACTGCTCCTGTAGTCGACACCACAACACACACACACACACACACACACATTTTAGCTAGTTGGATGACATGTAGGCTAAGTAAAATATCGATGTTTCAAAGCTAAGGTTCATCAGAATCCTGTGATATACCTGCTTGACAACGGGAGAGATGGAACTAACGACTGGCCTTTGGCCATAGCAACCATTCATTTAGAACTAGTAACGGCAGTTTGCTGCAAGTTGAGAAATGTTGATCTGTGGCGGAAAGAAGCCTAGCTCCGCCTAGCTCCACTCATCCATCTGGGACCAATCCATTGGAGTGTTGCTTCAGAAGGCTGGGCCTAATCAAAAAATGCTTGCATATGATTGAATAAGCCACTTGTCCGTCATCTATTGACGTGCTTCTTCAACCACTCACATCGAAGCCAACCCGTGACGCTGATAACAGTCTCACGGTCGCTTCTACGCTATGTCACATCTATGAAATTCCCGCCTACGAAATTGGCTCTACCATACAATCTGGTGCCAGAATCACTCTCAACGGAACCGTTTAGTTAGTGCAGCAGTTTTGTAGTGTGAATTCTTGCTCTCAGCAGAGGGAAAGCTACAGAAAGACAAATGCTGAAATTTCCCTGTATTTTGGGTGAGTAACCCGGGAAATCTCCCTTATTTTCAATGCTCAACGTTGACAGCTATGGTCAGAAAACAAGAAGAGAATGAGGCTGAGGAGTTGAGTCAGCGCAGGAGAGACTTATGGCTAGATAGGATAAATAGGCTAAACATACAGCCAACTCCTCACATCCATCGCCATTATTATATCTGCATTATTAATAATATTATATTGCCCTCTGTGGGCTTAAGTTAAATACGTTTTAGACAGTACAGACAGCAGACAGCTGCCCCAATGCTCAGCAGTAGCCTGATGTAGTCGCCTACCGTAGATTACCTTGGATAGCATTGCTAGGTAGGCAATGTTAGCCAACGTTTTACAGTAGCCTAATACATTTATTGATGGTGCGCCCTTCTCAGCTGGTCTTAGGCTATGCAGTGTATGCACGGCAAGTGGCAAATAGGAACAAACTCAGTGGAGAAAGATATCAGTAGATAATTTTGATTTGTAGCCTATAGTGTTTTGTTCACTTGGATTTTGGAAATGTTACAGAGAAATATGTCAGCCTTTTCTGCATCCAGACCATACAGTTGCATAGATATCA
>NC_063212.1:24144321-24159321 GCF_017589495.1 Alosa alosa | reverse complement strand
TCTCCTCTCCTCTCCTCTCTCCTCTCCTCTCCTCTCTCTCCCTCTCCTCTCTCCTCTCCTCTCCTCCTCTCCTCCCATCTCTCCTCCTCTCTCCTCCTCTCCTCTCTCCTCTCCTCTCTCTCCTCTCCTCTCTCCTCTCCTCCTCCTCCTCTCTCTCTCCTCTCTCCTCTCCTCTCTCCTCTCTCCTCCTTTCTCTCCTCTCTCCTCTCCTCTACTCTCCTCTCCTCTCTCCTCTCTCCTCTCCTCTCCTCTCCTCTCCTCTCTCCTCTCTCTCTCTCTCCTCTCTTCTCTCCTCTACTCTCCTCTCTCCTCTCCTCCTCCTCTACTCTCCTCTCTCTCTCTCCTCTCCTCTCCTCTACTCTCCTCTACTCTCCTCTCTCTCTCTCCTCTCTCTCCTCTCCTCTCCCCTCTCTCCTCTCCTCTCTCCTCTCTCTCCTCCTCTCTCCTCTCCTCTCCTCTCCTCTCTCTCCTCTCTCTCTCTCTCTCTCTCTCTCTCTCTCTCTCTCTCTCTCTCTCTCTGTCTCTCTCTCTCTCTCTCTCTCTCTCTCTCACACACACACACACACACACACACACCCACACACAGACACACAAACACACACACACCTTTTGCCTCAGCATCCTGCCCTGCACCCAGGACCTGTACCCTCTTAAAGAAATAGAGTGTGTGTTTTGTGTGTCTATCAACCCTACTATCGGCACCCACATACTCACACATCACCGTGACAACATACATTTTCACACTTGTGTGTGCGTTGTGCTTTGTGCAAAGCTATCGCCCTGACAACGAGCTTGTCTTTTCTTCTAGCAATTCCTCTAAAAGCTAGAATGAGGTGAAATGGTCGTAATGCAGAGTTAATCAACACATTCTACTTTTAGTCTCCTCTGTACGCCAGGAAGTGGCACGTTTGCAACATGGCGGACATCCCCTCCCCCTCCTCCAAAGGTGTGTTAGATTAGAAATTCTAATGTGTGTGTGTGTGTGTGTGTGTGTGTGTATGTCCATGAGTGTGTTTGAGTGTGTTTGTGTGTGTGTGTGTGTGTGTGTGAGTGAGAGAGAGTAAGTATGTGTGTGTGTGTGTGTGTGTGTGTGTGTGTAGAGAGAGTGAGTGTGTGTGGGTGTGTGTTAGACATTCTAACACACACCCACACACTATTCAGTATCCCACCTTCCCCAGTGAGTGTCATCCATCTCTTGATTAAGAGACGGGACTAACCCATCTCAGACCCAGTGTGTGTGTGTGGTGTGTGTATGTGTGTGTATGGTGTGTCTGCGTGTGTGTGTGTGTCTCTGTGAGGCAGGGATTGGCGTTTTCTGCTATTTTCAAATTGGTAGTGATAATTGCTGGATGCTGTTGTGGATGTCTGTGCTTGCAATATTGACAGCGGGAGGGCAGTGGTGAGTGGTGAGTGGTGAGTGGTGAGTGTGAGAGGGTGATGACAATATGCGTGTGTGTGTGTGTGATAATTGCTGGATGCTGTTGTGGATGTGTCTGTGCCTGTGTGTGTGAGAGAGACAGTGAGTGAGTGAGTGAGTGAGTGAGTGTGTGAGAGAGATTGTGTGTGTACGTGTGTGTGTGTGTGTGTGTGTGTGTGTGCGTGTGTGTGTCTGTGTGTGTGTGTGTGTGTGTGCGCACGCATGCGTAGAGAAGGAGGGGGTAACTGCTGTGCTGAAAGGCTCTAAAGTGGTGTGCATGCCGTGTGTGTGTGTGTGTGTGTGTGTGTGTCTGTGTTTAAAGGGGGTCTCTGTAATTGCTGTGCTGAAAGGGTCTGGAGCGCTCTGTATGCCACTAGAAGCTTTCACTGCTCACCTACTACGTCAGACCCAGGGGCCACCACACACACCTCTCACTCTCTCTCTCTCTCTCTCTCTCTCTCTCTCTCTCTCTCTCTCTCTCTCTCTCTCACACACACACACACACACACACACACACACACACACACAGGGAATACAGAGTGGAAATTCAGGCTGACTATAAAGGCAGTAACAGCTCTGGCCCCTGGGCCCACGGGGTCACCACACACACACACACACACACACACACACACACACACACACACACACACACACAGAGTTATCTGTGTTGGAGTGGAGCTCTGGATACCATGAGCATGTTGACCTAGCTGGTCAATCCTCTCCGGTCTGCCTGCTTTTTGCTTTAAGCAGCGAATATACTTCTACACACACAAGAACACACACACACACACACACACACACACACACACTTCTGAAGTAGAAGGACACTCTGGCCTTTAAGCAGCTCTGGGCGATCCCCCCCATGCTGCTGTACCCTGCTCTGTGATTGGCTGAAACGCCAAAGAGAGAGATATGGACTAAAGTCCAGATATTATTTACATTTCAACCTGGACAAAGGCCAAAATCAGCACTGCAACAACACAACCTACACACACTACACACACACACTACCCCATCCTACTCCATACCACACACACACTACCCCATACTACACACACTACCCCATACTACACACACTACCCCATCCTACTCCATACTACACACACTACTCCATACCACACACACTACTCCATACTACACACACTACTCCATACTAAACACACTACCCCATACTACACACACACACTACCCCATACCACACACACACTACCCCATACTACACACACTGCCCAATAGATAGATAGATAGATACTTTATTGATCCCCAGGGGAAATTCAAGAAATACTACACACACTACTCCATACTACACACACACTACCCCATACTACACACACTACCCCATACTACACACACTACCCCATCCTACTCCATACTACACACACTACCCCATACCACACACACTACCCCATACCACACACACTACCCCATCCCACTCCATACCACACACACTACCCCATACCACACACACACTACCCCATACTACACACACTACCCCATCCTACTCCATACTACACACACTACCCCATACTACACACACTACTCCATACTACACACACTACCCCATACTACACACACTACCCCATCCTACTCCATACTACACACACTACCCCATACTACACACACTACCCCATACTACACACACTACCCCATCCTACTCCATACTACACACTACCCCATACTACACACACTACCCATACTACACACACTACCCCATACTACACACACACACTACCCCATACTACACACACTACCCCATCCTACTCCATACTACACACACTACTCCATACCACACACACCACCCCATCCCACTCCATACCACACACACCACCCCATACTCACACACACTACTCCATACTCACACACACACTCACCCCATACTACACACTACTCCATACCACACACACTACCCCATACCACACACACTACCCCATACTACACACACTACCTCATATTACCACACCACACACACACCACCATACACACACACACACTACCTCATACTATAAAATTATACCATCTATTAATTAGGCATAATACACACACACACTGCTATTCTATCCTATGCAAGCAGCGCTTATTGCTGCATTGACAAGTCCTAGTCACACTGAGGGCCAGATGTACGTACATTTGCAAACGTAGCATTATCAGCGCCATGGACAAACCGCAGATAGCCAACACTGTGATACCCAAGTTTACGTCGTATTTATCAAACTTTCAATTCATAGAGTAATCAGCACTTTTCTCCGCCCCCTACCGCAATTTCAGAAGGTCCACAACTGAACGGCATAGAGCCTACATACAAGCGCAGTTGAATGAAGTTAACTGATGACAACATTAAAAATAATCAAGCGTTTAGCGATCTTGAAATAATACCATACATGATAAGATGTCAACAAACGAGGAGATAATGAAGATCAGTAGTTCTACTCAAACTACTTGTGCACGAGGCAATGGAAGATTGGTCAAATCTAGCAAGTAGGAAGTTTTAGGAATGACATTGAAAGTGAAAGTAAGACATCCGAAAGGCCAACGAAAGTTAAGGTTGCTTTTGATAGTACAAATACAGAAAACTGGTGCTGTAAATAGCGATTCTGTTGTCTTTGAAAGGTTCTCTTTTTGACGCATTTAACTGCAATTTGGATTAACAGGGATGGGGCAGTGTGTGTAGTGTGTGTGTAGTATGGGGTAGTGTGTGTGTGTGCAACAATAATGTGTGCAGTATGGGGTAGTGGATGGGGCAGTGATGTGTAGTGTGGTAGAATGCAGTATGGGGTAGTGTGTGTGTGTAGGATGGGAAGTGTGTGTAGTATGAAATGGGGTAGTGTGTAATGTGGGGATGGGGGTAGTAGTGTGTGTATGGGGTAAACTATGGGATGGGGTAGTGTGTGTAGGCTGGGGATGGGGTAGTGTGTGTAGTGTGGGGATGGGGTAGTGTGTGTGTGTGTGTAGGCTGGGGATGGGGTAGTGTGTGTAGGCTGGGGATGGGGTAGTGTGTGTAGTGTGGGGATGGGGTAGTGTGTGTAGTGTGTAGTGTGGGGATGGGGTAGTGTGTGTAGTGTGTGTAGTGTGTGTAGGCTGGGGATGGGGCAGTGTGTGTAAGCTGGGGATGGGGTAGTGTGTGTAGTGTGTGTAGTGTGTGTAGGCTGGGGATGGGGCGGTGTGTGTAGGCTGGGGATGGGGTAGTGTGTGTAGGCTGGGGATGGGGCAGTGTGTGTAGTGTGTGTAGGCTGGGGATGGGGCAGGGGTAGCATGCAGTGTAGTCAGCACATTCCATGGGCATGTGGTTAACCTCCCCTCCACACCGTTAACACTCTTCTTCCAAAGCCACAGCTGGCACTGCCGCTGTTAACTCTCTCACACACACACACAATACACACACATATACACACACAATACACACACATATACACACACATATACACACACATATACACACACACACACACACACACACACAGCTGGCACCAACACTGATAACTTTTCTCTCTCTCTCACACACACACATGCATATGGTTACACATACCAGCTGGCACAATCTATCTCTCTCTCTCTCTCTCTCTCTCTGTCTCTCTCTGTCTCTCTCTATCTCTCTCTATCTCTCTCTCTGTCACTGTCACACGAACTAATCAAAACAGACTGCACACACTGCATAATTAGACACCATACACATTTTCCTCACATAGGCTGACAACACTAATTACTGAAATACTGTACACACACACACACACACACACACACACACACACACACACACACACACACACACATGGCATATCCACAGGGACCGCTTCACCAAATCAACCATACAGCTGCCAACCTCCACACGCTTCACACTCTTCGCTTGCTGGTTTTAATGCAGCTGGGGCTCATCTGCTGTTACACTGTAACAGTAGAACACACACACACACACACACACACACACACACACACACACACTTTTGCACTCCTTGGGGGATTACTAGGTCTGTCTGCAGGATAGTCTTGCATGACTAGATTTATATTACATTATATAATTGTGTGGAAACTATGTGTATGTGTGTGTGTGTGTGTGTGTGTGTGTATGTCTGTGTGTTTGTGTGTGTGTGTGTGTGTGTGTGTTAGCCAAGTTGTGGGTGGGTTTTGGAGGGTAAGGCCTAATCCCATTTCTACCCCTTAGCCCTTACCCATGGTTTTGCATGTTTGAAGGGGTATCCCAATTCTCTTTTGGATGGAGGGGACGGGCCACTAAAACAAAGATGTTTAGGAGTGCACTTCAAAAGAAGGGTCTGAGCACTTCATAGGGTATGAGCACTTCAAAGGGTATGAGCACTTCAAAGGAAGGGTATGAGTACTTCATAGGAAGAGTATGATCACTTCAAAGGAAGGGTATGAGTACTTCAAAGGAAGAGTATGAGCACTTCAAATGAAGGATATGAGTACTTCAAAGGAAGGGTATGAGTACTTCAAAGGAAGACTATGAACACTTCAAAGGGTATGAGCACTTCAAAGGGTATGAGTACTTCAAAGGAAGGGTATGAGCACTTCAAAGGGTATGGGTACTTCAAAGGAAGACTATGAACACTTCAAAGGGTATGAGTACTTCAAAGGAAGGGTATGAGCACTTCAAAGGAAGGGTATGAGCACTTCAAAGGAAGGGTATGAGTACTTCAAAGGAAGAGTATGAGCACTTCAAATGAAGGATATGAGTGCTTCAAAGGAAGGGTATGGAGTACTTCAAAGGAAGACTATGAACACTTCAAAGGGTATGATGGAGCACTTCAAAGGGTATGAGTACTTCAAAGGAAGGGTATGAGGCACTTCAAAGGGTATGGGTACTTCAAAGGGTATGAGGTACTTCAAAGGAGACTATGAACACTTCAAAGGGGTATGAGCACTTCAAGGGTATGAGTGCTTCAAAGGAAGGGTATGAGCACTTCAAAGGAAGGGTATGAGCACTTCAAAGGAAGGGTATGCGCACTTCAAAGGAAGGGTATGAGTACTTCAAAGGAAGAGTATGAGCACTTCAAATGAAGGATATGAGTACTTCAAAGGAAGGGTATGAGTACTTCAAAGGAAGACTATGAACACTTCAAAGGGTATATGAGCACTTCAAAGGGTATGAGCACTTCAAAGGGTATGAGTACTTCAAAGGAAGACTATGAACACTTCAAAGGATATGAGCACTTCAAAGGGTATGAGTACTTCAAAGGAAGGGTATGAGCACTTCAAAGGGTATGAGTACTTCAAAGGAAGGGTATGAGCACTTCAAAGGAAGGGTATGAGCACTTCCCAGCACACACCGGCAGCATGGCAGCACAAGCACATCAAGAGACTCATGCATGTCAAATTCCAGCATTAATAAGGATGCTAAAATGACAACAGTCATTGTGTTATGTTATATATGAGAAATGGCATGGGGCAGCCTGACTCTGCTGCTGCTGCTGCGTTCGTGGGTAGTGTGTGTGTACGTACGTGTGTGTGTGTGTGTTTGTGTGTGTGTGTGTGTGCGCGCGTCTGGGGCAGCCTGATCTAGCTGCTGTGTGTGTGTCTGTTTGTGTGTGTGTGTGTGTGTGTGTGTGTGTGTGTGTTGGGGGCAGCCTGATCTAGCTGCTAGGTATCGACGTCACAGAGATGCTGACATCAGAAGCAGTAAGCTGCCCGTGCGTGCAGACCCAGCAGGATGAGCTTAACGATGCTTTTAAAACGGCTCTCTCTGCTGTGACAGAGACCCAGAGACAGAGCAGGACGTTGGCCAGCAGTATCAGTTGAGATAAACCCTTTGAGATAAACCAATTTCCAATTTCAAACTCATTTATGTGCCAGAAATCAGCAATAATATTGATTCATATTTTATTGTATTATATTATATTACACTACTGTATGTTGATGTAAGACAATTTCATGGATGTAATAATAGTTTATTTAAATGTGCTTGTAACCAGCTGTGATTTTGAGAATCAACTGAATGCCCACAGCAATTGTGATGCTCCAAAGTAAACCAACGTAATATTGAAGTACACCGCCTCAAAACACCAACAAAAACACAAGCATGCCACGCACACACACACACATACACACACACACAGACACAATCAACTGAATGCCCACAGTAATTGTGATGCTCCAAAGTAAACCAACGTAATATTGAAGTACACCGCCTCAAAACACCAACAAAAACACAAGCATGCCACGCACACACACACACACACACACACACAATCAACTGAATGCCCACAGCAATTGTGATGGTCCAAAGTAAACCAACATAATATTGAAGTACACCGCCTCAAAACACCAACAAAAACACAAGCATGCCACGCACACACACACACACACACACACACACAAACAATCAACTGAATGCCCACAGTAATAGTGATGCTCCAAAGTAAACCAACGTACACCGCCTCAAAACACCAACAAAAACACACGGACGCACGCACACATGCACACACGCACACACAAACACACACACACACACACACCCATCAGACACCAGGAGATAATTAGGCGTGACAAACTTACCTAATTATGGAGGCAGACAGCATAGGCAGCACGGAAGGCATGTGGGAGAGAGAGAAAAAGAGAGAGAGAGAGGAAAGAGAAGGGAAATAGCGAGAGAGAGGGAGAGAAAGCTGTCGTTAGTAAACAAACCCACAGCATACTTGCACAATCTATGGTAGCCGGACTACAGGTGATAGCAGCAGGTGATATACGGGTCTGCACTACAGGTGATATACAGGTCTGCATTACCCACATACAGGTCATACAGGTTAGCAGCAAGGTGATATACTCTGCATACAGGTGATAGCAGCAGGTGACTACAGGTCTGATACAGCAGCAGGTGATATCTGGGTCTGCACTACAGGTGATATATATACAGGTGATATACAGGTCTGCACTACAGGTGATAGCAGCAGGTGATATACAGGCCTGCACTACAGGTGATAGCAGGTGATATACGGGTCTGCACTACAGGTGATAGCAGGTGATATACAGGTGATATACAGGTGATATGCAGGTCTGCACTACAGGTGATAGCAGGTGATATACAGGTCTGCACTACAGGTGATAGCAGGTGATATACAGGTGGTCTGCATATAGGTCTGCATTACGGGTGATATACAGGTCTGACGGGTGATATGCAGGTGATATACAGGTCTGCACTATACAGGGTCTGCAGGTCTGCACATAGCAGGTGATAGGTCTGCAGGTGATATACATACAGGTGATATACAGGTTTGCACTACAGGTGATAGCAGGTGATATACAGGTTTGCACTACAGGTGATTGCAGGTGATATACAGGTTTGCACTACAGGTGATTGCAGGTGATATACAGGTCTGCACTACAGGCGATAGCAGGTGATATACAGGTCTGCACTACAGGTGATATACAGGTGATATACAGGTCTGCACTACAGGTGATATACGGGTCTGCACTACAGGCGATAGCAGGTGATATACAGGTCTGCACTACAGGTGATATACAGGTGATATACAGGTCTGCACTACAGGTGATATACGGGTCTGCACTACAGGTGATAGCAGGTGATATACAGGTCTGCACTACAGGTGATAGCAGGTGATATACGGGTCTGCACTACAGGTGATATACGGGTCTGCACTACAGGTGATAGCAGGTGATATACAGGTCTGCACTACAGGTGATAGCAGGTGATATACGGGTCTGCACTACAGGTGATATACGGGTCTGCACTACAGGTGATATACAGGTCTGCACTACAGGTGATATACGGGTCTGCACTACAGGTGATATACAGGTCTGCACTACAGGTGATATACAGGTGATATACAGGTGATATACGGGTCTGCACTACAGGTGATATACGGGTCTGCACTACAGGTGATATACAGGTCTACACTACAGGTGATATACGGGTCTGCACTACAGGTGATATACAGGTGATATACAGGTCTGCACTACAGGTGATATACGGGTCTGCACTACAGGTGATATACAGGTCTGCACTACAGGTGATATACAGGTGATATACGGGTCTGCACTACAGGTGATATACGGGTCTGCACTACAGGTGATATACAGGTGATATACAGGTCTGCACTACAGGTGATATACAGGTGATATACAGGTCTACACTACAGGTGATATACAGGTCTACACTACAGGTGATATACAGGTCTGCACTACAGGTGATATACAGGTGATATACAGGTGATATACAGGTGATATACAGGTCTGCACTACAGGTGATATGCAGGTGATATACAGGTCTGCACTACAGGTGATATACAGGTCTGCACTACAGGTGATATACAGGTGATATACGGGTCTGCACTACAGGTGATATACAGGTCTGCACTACAGGTGATATACAGGTCTGCACTACAGGTGATATACGGGTGATCCTCTGGAGTTCTCCTATGTTTCTCATGACATGACAATTTTGTGTGTTGTGTCCTTGACAGATTGTTTGTGCATCTAACACAGTGATCTCCGTTGGTGCAGAAACACAGAGTGTGATTGTGACGTTTAAAACCTTTAAAGTGTAAACCCTGGACTTCATACTGCGTTACACTATGGGTGTGTTCGAAACGGGTAAAGTTGCTGCCTTTTAAGATATCTAACTGGGGAGCAAGGCAGCAAGTCTTGATTCAAAACCGAAAAAACAAATTCTGCTGCCTTTTAAGATATCTTAGAATTCCCAAATAGGTCATTTTTGAAGGCAGCATCAATGCAGACTTCATGCTCCCTCCTACTCATAATCCCTTGCGGCAACGTCTGAAACAGCTGTGAAAGGTAAACAATCATGGCGGATGACATTGGTAATGGCTGCTGAATCTGTTTAAAATGTCATTTGTGTGACCTTAATTTGCTTAGATTTGTAGATTACAGATTAGAAATAAACAATTTACTATCTGATTATGCCATTGTTGTAACCATTAATAGCGTCTGGTCTGATATATCTGCGGCCATTAAAACTAATTTATACCGTTAGCCTGCTAGCTTACGTAAGCTAATTTAGTTTAACGTCAGGCCTTTGCTAACGTCATACCGTAGTGTTAACCAAAGATTCTAGAGTGCTACATTTCGTTTTTAAAAGATGCATTTAATCCAAAGTCATGTCTAGTGAGACAGCTCTCTATGTAGGGAGGGAGGCAGTAGGCAGCTGTCTCCCGTTTCGAACACACCCTATGTGTCAATGGGTCTCTCTCTCTCTCTCTCTCACTCTCTCTCTCTCTCTCTCTCTCTCTCTCTCTCATCACACACACACACACACACACACACACACACACACACACACCTGTGATTCAGCATGTTTTGTTTTGAAAGTGAATCTTTGGTCTGACTGTGTTTGGAGAGGAAAGTGCTGATGCAGCAGACACCAACTCCCTCAGTGCATGTGTGTGTGTGTGTGTGTGTGTGTGTGTGTGTGTGTGCGTGGGTGTATGTGATGGCAGAGGCCAAATCCCACCAGAGTGTGTGGGCGAGCCTGGAGCTGCCATACACACACACACACACACACACACACACACACACACACACCATGCTGATACCCAAGCACACAGTAGGTTATGGACTAATATTTACACCCACTACATCAAGGCACTACATACAGAGAGAGAGAGAGAGAGAGAGAGAGAGAGAGAGAGAAAAAGAGAATATGAACGACTGATAGAGAGAGGAGAGGGGGGGATATGAATGACTGATACAGAGAGGAAAGGAGGGAGGGGGGAATATGAACAGCAAACAAGAGTAGGAAAGAATGAGAGAGATGGAGGGATGTAGAGAAGAGGAGGGATAGAGGAGTGGAATTGAGAGAGAGATGGAGGGATGTAGAGAAGAGGAGGGATAGAGGAGTGGAATTGAGAGAGATGGAGGGATGGTGGGATGGAGAGAGAAGAGGAGGGATGGAGGAGTGGAGAGGAGGGGGCTGTGGAAGAGGAACAGCCAGCCTGTGGCTATTTCCTCTGCCCACTGGGAGCTGGACCACAATCCTTTACTCCGACACGAACTCCCCAGCACTCCCACACAACACAAAACACAACATAACACACACACACACACACACACACACACACCACTATACACACACCACTATAAACAAACAAACACACAAAGCCAAGATGCTGTTTTACTGAACTTCATAAGTAGTGCTGGGTGTAGTGACCTGGCAAATATATGGTGTACGGGAATACGGTGCACAACAGTATTCATCAGGAGTACGGTACACACACAACAGTATTTATCAGGAGTAAGGTACACAACAGTATTTGTCAGGAGTAAGGTACACAACAGTATTTGTCAGGAATACGGTGCACAACAGTATTTATTAGGAATACGGTGCACACACAACAGTATTGATCAGGAATACGGTACACATACAACAGCGCACAGAACAGTATTTATCAGGAATACGGTATTTATCAGGAGTACGGTACACGCACAACAGTATTTATCAGGAATACCAAGACGTTTGAAGTTGCTAAAGAAATACCATCAGCAGAGTATGAGCACAGTGCCCGCACAAACCATGCCCACTCAAGACCCTGTAGCCCAACGGCATGCACAAATACTTTACAAAGGGGATGAAACCTCTCAGCAAAAATCTATACTAGTGTGATGCAATTACTTTTTGTCATTTGTTGTCCACTTTTGCTGTCATTTATTGTACTGTTTTGCTACCTTGCTGTCTTTATTAGGCTGTGTCTTCTGTGGCTGACTACAAGCTTCCCTTTAGGATAATAAAGTGACTGAACTGAACTGAACTGAACTGATTAGGCTATTCAATAAGTATTCGATAATCATCATTTAAGTGCTCTTGGTTTAAAGTGTTCTTGGTTTAATACATTTTGTACAGATCAGATCAAAATGCCCATAAAACTAAAATCTGTTTTATCATTGGGTTAAGGCTATGATTAATTCAAGAGCTTGATGACAGAGAAGATGGTGATCCCCATTTTGTGGAATGATTTATTAACTTTTCGTCCGCCAGAAATGACCTCATAGAGATAGCCACTCTTTGTCTGCTGTAACTTGCTTTTTTCTCTGCATGTCCCGGAGCTTTCAAACACGTTATGTTTATCCCTTTAAACGGACACTGCATCCAAGTGTCGGACTCGGTCGACATGTTAAGTCCAGATCTGCTGAATGTTTAGCTGTGTTTCGTTGTGTTGTGTTTGACCAGCAGGCTAACTGCATCCAGAGGTGGCCTCTATATCGCTGAGATCAAACAAGAATCATGATGTCTTTTAGCGTTATCTTACTTCACATCCACAATCCTACTCAATACTGCACGCCCTTGTGCTGCTCTCTGTGACGGAGTGCTGTGCAGTGCTGTGCAGGAAGAGGAGGAGGGGGGGGGGGTGGGGGGTGGCACGAAAGGCAAAAGACAATAAATGCCTCTTTTAACGACTAAATGAATAATGAAACCACACTGCACTCACTCGCGCCTGCCAAGTGCAAATACGGCCAGATGAATGGCTCGAGGGAGATGCAAAACAAAGACAGACAAACAAAGACACACACACAGACGTTCCTGGAATTAAGAGATAGATGACTCCTCTTTAACAAAGTAGTAACTACACAATTTCTTCCTGAAAAGTCTAGAAATGGCCCAGTCGCCATAGAGATGAGCAAGTCGCCATAGAGATGGCCCAGTCGCCATAGAGATGAGCCAGTCGCCATAGAGATGGTCCAGTCGCCATAGAAATGAGCCAGTCATCATAGAGATGGCCCAGTCACCATAGAGATGAGATGAATGGCTTTGGGTTAAGCACTGATGGACTGATGTCATGACATCCATCACAAGACGCACCTGTCTAGCCTGTCCCATCCCTCCGATCAGACACACACACACACACACACACACACACACACACACACACACACACACTGCCTACTTGTACACTTCAAATACTTAGTTTAAGTATATTGCAGATATTGGGACAATACTAACCATCGAAAAGTGGGAACACAAGTAAACGCTCAGTGCACAGTCGCACACTAACAGTGTACTGACGTAAGTATGCGGTTTGAGACACAGCCACTCACTCACTCACTCACTCACTCACTCACTCACTCACTCACCTCACTCACTCACCTCACTCACTCAGTGCCCTCAGTGACAGCTCCATTTCCTGCGTGCATAATCACTTTGAGATTTGAGTATAGAGCATGTGGCAGAGGCTTCTCTCCAAAACACAGGTGCCATCTCAACACCCAGGGCACAGGCACAATACTGCCAGATCCTACACATACACACATATCAACAGGATCCTACACATACACACAGATCAACAGGATCCTACACATACACAGAATGGTCAGCTAGGAGTCTTCTGGGATCGAGAGACGAAGAGGAGCTCACACACACACAGATCAAATGGACACATTCACTTTTGGAAAGAAGTCACACAAGTCCCCAGGAAGATTGTTCAATTTCACCTTAGGGGAGAAGATCTGAGCTGGGAGATATGAGAATACTAGGAGGCAGGGAAGACACACCCACACCGACACACACACACACACACACACACACACACACTCACACACACACACACACAAGAAGTGAAATGTGCATCTGTGAATGTCAACTTGATTGCACAATAAAACTGTGAGAAGGCTGGAGGACACCGGCGTCGTCACGGTGACCAGCATGTGGAGCACCCTGCCACAGACCACACAACACTGAGCGGCGTCGTCACAGTGACCAGCATGTGGAGCACCCTGCCACAGACCACACAACACTGAGGGGCGTCGTCACGGTGACCAGCATGTGGAGCACCCTGCCACAGACCACACGACACTGAGCGGTGTCGTCACGGTGACCAGCATGTGGAGCACCCTGCCACAGACCCCACGACACTGAGTGCCGGTGTCCGACTGAGATAGCCGCCGTCATAGAGACACAAAGACACACACAGGGGACAGTCTGCTATGCAAACAGTGTGGCCACTGGTCCATTGTATCCAGAGCTGTCCTTGAGTTTCTCTGTACAGTACATTCACATGTACATGTACATTTAGCAGACACTGTTGTCCACTAGTGACTTACATATGTCAACTATATTAATAGGGATTACAGTGTCCGCAGAGCAACTTGTGGTTAAGTGTCTTGCTCAAGGGCACAACGGTGGGAGAGGGGAATTGAACCCACAACTTTCAGGCTACTGTATGCTAGCTCAGCTCCTTAGCCACTATGCTAGCCCAGCTCCTTAGCCACTATGCTACTACAGGCTACCACTTGCTAGCCCAGCTCCTTAGCCACTATGCTACCACAGGCTACCGCTTGCTAGCCCAGCTCCTTAGCCACTATGCTACCACAGGCTACCGCTTGCTAGCCCAGCTCCTTAGCCACTATGCTACCACAGGCTACCGCTTGCTAGCCCAGCTCCTTAGCCGCTACACCACCAGAGCTACAGCATGTATGATTCCTCAAACACCAGACAGCCTTCTCTTCTCTCTCTTCCTCAGTGAGGCCGCATTTGACATAACCAGACATGAGCAGAAACAAGTGCTATGCATTGTGAATACACATAAACACACACTGCCTTACTTGGCGCACACACACCGCTACTTGCCCCTTGCTACGCTGCCTTTGCGTACACACACACACACTTT
>NC_063212.1:24131821-24136821 GCF_017589495.1 Alosa alosa | reverse complement strand
GAGACACACACACACACACAGCCTGCACACACACACACACAAGCCCCTGAGACACACACACACGTTCATACACTGACTGATAAACAAGTAGGAAAAAGAGCATTCGAACACACACACACACACACACACACACACACACACAAGCCTGCACACACACACACACACACACACATAAGCCCACACACACACACACACACACACACACACACACCTGCCATATGGAGGGACACCCTGGCCTGACTGTTCTCTGACAAACACTGAGCAGCTCATCACCACCAGGACAACCATATTAATTAAACAGCACACTCCAAATCAGCATGTGTGTGTGTGTGTGTGTGTTGTGTGTGTGTGTGTGTGTGTGTGTGTGTGTGTGTGCCCATGGCTGGGAATGGAAAGGTGAGGAGGGGACAGTCAGAAGACCGGCAAGTGTATTACACACACACACACACACACACAAACACCCACACACCCACCCACACACACACACACACACACACTGCAAGGGGCACACCCACACACACCATCTGACATAGACACACATATGCCATCTGTGACAGCCAACGCATCCAAACACACACACACACACACACACACACACACACACACACACACACACACAGGATGCTTACCACAGAGAGTAGATGAGTCAGGCCATTCTTCTGAGTTGAAAGGTGCAGCACTTAATCAACGTGCCATGAGGCTGTTACTCTATAGGGTGTTCCCCAGTCCTCTTATCCGTGCCATGAGGCTGTTACTCTATATGGTGTTCCCCAGTCCTCTTATACGTGCCATGAGGCTGTTACTCTATAGTATGTGTTCCCCAGTCCTCTTATATGTGCCATGAGGCTCAGTGGCGGAACAAGTCAGAGCCAGGCCGGGGGCGGGGCACCCTTTATTAAACTCATCATAACATAATTTTACAACATACACATGCCATGACTTAGCCCGAGATCTTACAAGCGTCAGCCCCTGAGGAGGCTAACTATGTAATTTTGAAGTCCATGAGGCATTACATGAAGTGTAACCAAGGGAACAACAACAAAAGCATTAGGTTACATGACCCCTAATAATAGAACAACAATATCGCCAGCACTATTTGAAGGGCATAAGGCCAGCCTTGGCTCCATAAACTTCGTCCCGCGATGCTTCTGTGTATGTCCATTTTCTTTTGCTCTCTCATTCTCTCTGGACAACATGGCAAGTCCACTCAGTCTCTCCTGTCCCACTGTGCTCCTCAAGTGGTTTCTAATGATCTTTAACTTGGAGAATGGCTCAGAGGTTTACTAGCGGTTGTGGGGAAGAGTCAAAATAAAATTAGGGCGGTGCAAATCTCACTGAATGCAGAAGTTACTGCTGGGTGGTTGCATTGGCCGAGGCCCGAAGGGGTGGCCGGGGCTCATGCCCGAATCTCTTTCAAAAAGCCCTGAATCTTTTTTTGTATGTGTTTTCATTTTCCAACAATTCCTAATTTCTAATTTAACTTCCCCTCGGTTTCTCTATAAATGTTACAAAATGTAGCCTACTATTACTGAGCAAATATCCTTACTTTCAAAGCCCAATATTGACAGATAATCTGATTTCCCACCACGATGAGTTTAGGCAATGCCAGAGCCGAGATGTAGCGGTTTTGCGTTACCTGGCAGGAAAGTTCAGGCCCGGCGCCAGTCAGTTTAAACAACAAGCGGTAAGAAAAACTATTGTCAAGACATTATGCAATTAGGCTACTGTACCCGGAATACAAAAATAAACTTCAGAAAGACAGAAAGTTTGTTGTACTGTATTCTGTAGTCTATCTTCTGTAGTCTCAATGACCGAATCGGGATTTGAACTTGCATGTTTCATGCATTTTAGGGGCCAAAAAATACCATGGGATTGATGTGTTCTCATTTGAGGCGTAATCCAATTCTTGGGCGTGCACAAAGACAGCTCAGACACAGAGCTATATTAAGGCTATATTAGGCTCGTAAAAGATGCTTCATACCAAAACAACGATCAAACATTATCAAATGTATCATGGCGTGTTGTCACAAAGACTTACTCAATTAGAAAATCGAAACCAAAATCATGTAAGTGTAAGTGTTCTCTCATTGACCCCTGTAAGGAGACAATATCGTTGATCAATTTTGTAAATTTGCGCGTCATAAAGTTCAATATGAGAGTTAAAATAAAGCCAGTCATACAGCAGAACATTTTATTCAATATTTTACACCTAGTAAATCATCAAAGTAAATTTCAAAACTTTTTCAGCAAAGCGTGAGTCATAACTTCGTCCTGACTGGGGGCAACCTATAAGCCTAAAGTTCTACATACTCGGCGCGCCCGACCGGTGGCGCAACACCGTGGCGATCAAAATGGCGTAGATCTTGCTGGCTGGCGCCAGGATTTTAGCCAGGTAAGCGAGGTGGCGCACCACTCATTTTTTTTCAGGCGGTAGCGACAAAGCGGAAACAGGAAGATGGACTGGTTCGAGGGCAAAGTGAGAGTTGTTGTTTTTGTTCTGGTCATTGAATTTTTAATGGTTGCTGGATAAGTTAACAAAGTTACCAGCGGGGAGTTACCAACACATGGAATTAAGAGGAAAGAATAGAAAGCGATTTATTTTTTCAAACAAAGGATATCTATTAAGGCCTGAACAAAATCTCTTTCCACTTCAGGAAATTACACAAACATCAGCCAGCTGCTAGCTAGCTAGCCAGCTAACTAAACTGTTTAAATTATTAAAATTTCCCTGGGATGACTAAAGTATCTATCTATCTATCTATCTCTCTATCTATCTATCTATCTGTGTGCACACCTTGGAAACTAGATGATAATGATGGTGGTAGTTGTGAATAGTAGCAAAAAGTCTGAAATACCATCGCAGGGGCTCTAATAGCAGAGCCGTTTACATTCTCTGCTACTAGTGTTTCTTAATGCAGCTTCCTTCTGCTGTGTAGCGTGGTTAAGCGTTAATCTTTTCACAAAAGCGACACCTCTGTTCAGGAGAATATTGCAACTAGTGTCGTGACCACGACATGCAGTATAAATGGTTCACGGGCTTCTGTGGCGTCACATTATCGCTTCAGGTCGAGATGCGTCGGTATGTGGCGCCTTAATCGTCCCACTCTGATGAAAATGATTGAAAAGAAACCGTTTGCATGATCTTGGCTCCTCCGGCCTTGTGCGTGGGGGAGAGCCGTCCCACCTTACCGGGGTGGGGGGGAGGGGCACCCTCACCCGAGTCCCGGGCGGGCGTGCCGCACCCCCCGCACCCCCACAAGCTCCTCCCCTGCTGAGGCTGTTACTCTATCTCTCCCTTCCTCCATCACTCTATCTCTCTATCCCCATGTCTCCATCCATTTATCTATCGATATCTTTCCTTTCCTCTTATTCTGAATCTGCTCCATACTTTGACCATCATTATATCTCTCTTCCAACCACACACACACACACACACACACACACACACACACACACACACACACACACACACACACACACACTCACACACACACACACAACCTCTACTTGCCTCCTCTCTCTCTATCTAATCCTCTGGAGGAGAACTGGCTGTCCATTCTTCAATCTCTCTCCTCTCACTCCATCTAGTCTCTCCCTTACCATCCTTCTTTCCCCCTCCCCTCTCTCCCTCTCTTGATCATACCATCCCTCTCTCTCTCCATCTCTTGATCATACCATCTCTCCTTCCCCTCTCTCCATCTCTTGACCATACCATCTCTCCTTCTCCTCTCTCCATCTCTTGACCATACCATCTCTCCCCTCTCTCCATCTCTTGACCATACCATCTCTCCTTCTCCTCTCTCCATCTCTTGACCATACCATCCCTCTCTCTCTCCCTCTCTTGATCATATCATCCCTCCTTCATACTATCTGATTTTTTCCCTCTCTTGATCATACCATCCCTCTCTCTCTCCCTCTCTTGATCATACCACCCCCTCTCATTCTCTCTCTCCCTCTCTTGATCATACCACCCCCCCTCTCATTCTCTCTCTCCCTCTCTTGATCATACCACCCCCCTCTCATTCTCTCTCTCCCTCTCTTGATCATACCATCCCTCTCTCTCTCCCTCTCTTGATCATACCACCCCCTCTCATTCTCTCTCTCCCTCTCTTGATCATACCACCCCCCTCTCATTCTCTCTCTCCCTCTCTTGATCATACCATCCCTCTCTCTCTCCCTCTCTTGATCATACCACCCCCCCCCTCTCATTCTCTCTCTCCCTCTCTTGATCATACCACCCCCCTCTCATTCTCTCTCTCCCTCTCTTGATCATACCATCTGTCTGTATTTGTCCTCACCCTCTGTTTCTCCTTCACCATCCTTCCTTTCTCATCTCTCCTTCTATCTCTCTCTCTTCCTCTCTCTCTCTCTCTCTCTCTCTCTCTCTCTCTCTCTCTCTCTCTCTCTCTCTCCTTCTAACTATCTCTCCTCTATCTATCTCTCTGCCTCTTCCTCTTCCTGTATCTTCTTCTCCCTCCCTCTTCCACTCTTTCTATTTATCTCTCTTCCTCTTCCTCTCTCTCTTTCTCTCCTTCCATCTCTCTCCCTCTCCCTGCAGAAGATGGTTGTCCTCCTCCTCCATCTCCCCTTACTGGTCCCTCTGGGCAGTCAGACCCACCCGGATCAATCCAGAGCCCACATCCAGACTCCAGAGAGATGATGCAGGTGCCATCAGTCAGCAGGTTATTGGTCAGCTGCTGCATCAATCACATGTGGGGGTGGACTGCAATGTTTCAACAGGAATCACCTTTCACCCGCACGCACAGACACACACAGACACACACACACACACACAACACAACACAAACAATAACAATACACACAAACACAAACACACACACACACACAACCACACACACACACACACACACACACAAACAGAAACAATACATACAAACACACAACAGTCAACACACACACACAGACATGCACGCTAACACACACACACAAAAGACACATATGCATGCCCTTTTACCGCGCTGCCTGCGCTACCACGCTTT
>NC_063212.1:24074321-24114321 GCF_017589495.1 Alosa alosa | reverse complement strand
ATAATGGGTTAATAAAGTGTTTGTGATTGGTGTATAAAGGATGTACAAGGCAGCACTACCACGGGTATAAGGGTTTTATATGACATTTATGGAGAATGAACACAGCCCTGTGTAGTCACTTCTGCTGTGGAGACTGGGGCCATCCTTAAAAATATTCTTGTTTGCAGTAACAGCCCATAAAAAATGGGTCGGTAGGTAGGTTAATATTTTTTTTCAAGATTCAAAGTAAAAAAAAAAGTACAATTTTGGTCATGGTGATTACGTAGGTATGAATTTACACAAATGTGCATATCGTGACGTAACTGACTGGGTCTTCAACCCGTGCCTTCAGGAGCACCATTGCAAACCTCATTCTTTGACCTGAGTCCTGGTCATGGCAGACTTTGGGGTCATAGGGCTCATCTACATGTACCCAGAAAGAAGGCTACAATAGCTTTTGGTCACGTTATATTGAAATTTGACTATACAATACTCAATGTTATACAGTGTATTATACAGTCTCTGCTCTGTTTCTATGGAAGTTCCAAAAAACAACGTCGTTCTATTAAGTGTCGTTAAATAAATAAATAGCCTTCAACAGGTTGAGGCGGAGCTTTACTACCAACGCTATCGATTAGTTTCAGTTTTCCTCTGCAGAGCGCCGCATTGAATGAACGCATCATACCACCACTTTATTGTATGGCTCCATGCTTAATGACAAACGCTTGTTTTCTTTTTTTGTCGGTCCGCTTATCTTGATCAACTGCGCAGCAAATTATCAGGACGGCTAATCGGCCTAATTTCACTCCACGACTAATTGGACGGTCTCCATGTTGTGGACCCATATTTTGAGAAATGCTGAATAGACCACAAACCAATTTCAATACTGACACGGTCACTGTTAGGGGGGAGAAGGATGAAAAAAGATCTGGGCACAGTTCTTCCAGAACCGCGCTGGCAAAAGCGCATCAGTTTGTGTGAATGAAACAAATCAGATAGGCCATATGTGACATGCGAAACCAATAGTGTAGAGATGACCTTACAGGGTTTTATTCAAGTGATACTACGTTTTCATGTAGGCAATTTATATTCACAATACTTAGGCCTACTAAAATAAATATTATTTTATTGCATTTGTATTGGTTGCTTTAGAGTAAAAAAAAACAATCGGTCGGTATTAGCGCCAAGTTTACAACCGGCAAGTCGGTTGGACTAAAGGGGGAAAAAAATATAAATATTTGGTCGGTTCTAAATTGACTGGGCGCTGGTTGGGTTACGGCAAACTTAAAATATTTTAAGGATGGCCTGGTGTGTGTCTGTGTGTGTGTCTCTGTGTGTGTGTGTGTGTGTGTGTGTGTGTGTGTGTGTGTGTGAGAGTGTGTGTGTGTGTGTGTGTGTGTGTGTGTGTGTGTAAGGGATAGAAATTAAATATTTTGAAAATGAAAATGTGATATCATGATTATAGTAGGCTACCCAAAATGATCACGGTAATCTGCATTATTGCGATACGACTAAAATGTGCTGAGTTTTGCCCTAAACCTACCAGCTGTCCTCCAAGCACAGTAGCAACACATCTTAAGGTCAACAGTGGCTAATTTCCATCCCTGGTGTGTGTGTGTGTGTGTGTGTGTGTGTAAAATCTTCGAAAAAACACCCTTGCTAACCTAAAACATGACACTACAAGCACAGCTCCTCCAGATCGGACTCCAGGTGTACTCCTGTGCAAAGGCAAAAGGCAGTAACTTCATCTTTGGTCGAAAATTAGTTATTGTCATTTTTGGGATATTCAAGATCTCCTTTATCATGTGGAGAAATATCTTGAGTCAATTTGGTTGTTTTTTCAAAAAAATATTATTTATTTAACAGTAACTCACAAATGCCTAAAAGAAACAAAGGCAGAACGCATTAACTCCCGAGTTACGTTTTTTTCCTTTTGTTTTAGGGCGCTGAAGTTGAGTTAAGGTCAGTTAAGGTTGTCTGCCTTTGCTCAGTTAAGCGCTGACGCGCTTACAGTAGTTAACATACTCTGCTTGTTAGTTAAGGTACTCAAAGTGAAGTCCCTTGGCCCGGCTCTTAATTTGTTGGCAGATACAAAAGCAGAGTGCATTAACTTCCCAATAAGGGTCAAAGGTCAAGTTTGAGCCCAAGATTTTTTAATGTACAGACTTATCTTCATTAAAACAGGTAATAGCCAGATTTCCAGTGCCCTATCTATAATACATTAATTGGCTGGACAACAAAAAAACTTCAAAGTATTTTTTTCACACTCTAGCAAGTTCAGCTGTTTCACACTCTAGCAAGTTAAGGTCACTCTTTTGCCTTTGCAGTACAGATGCTATGGTTTCATCCCAGGTCAAGTGTAGGAGTAGAAACCCCACACAACCCCAAGGCCTTTATAGGACAGAGGCTCAGTTGTGTGTGTGTGTCTCAGCTGAGTCCCCGCATGAATATAAACACCCTGGAGCCTAAACACACACACACACACACACACACACACACACAGATGCAAACACATGAGCTCATCATACGCATAGACTGCAGGTGCTGACAGAGGGGATGTTTGGCCAACACAGACATGGAGACAGACTGACCGACACACAGAGAGATACAGAGACCGATAGACTGAGAGAGAGAGAGAGAGAGAGAAAGAAAGAAAGAAAGAAAGAAAGAAAGAAAGAAAGAGAGAAAGATAAATGGAGATGAAATATGACACAGATAGAGAGAAAGAGAGAGCGCGAGAGACAGAGAAATAGAGATAGAGAGAGAGAAAGAGAGAGGGAGAAATAGAGATAGAGAGAGAGCGCGAGAGAGGGAGAAATAGCGATAGAGAGAGAGAAAGAGAGAGGGAGAAAGAGAGATAAACTGAAAAGTGAAAAGGAGTGAAAGCGAGATCCGTTGTTCCACTCACTCTGCTCCGACATCGAGCCACTACGGCCAGCCAGAGAGGACAATATGCACAAACAAAAGACATGCATTTCCAGCAGCTGAACAAACAGACCCATCTCTCCCTTTTTCATATGATGGTAGACCTCACAAGTTATTCAGCACACTCTCCTCCGCCCCACAACACACACACACACACACACACACACACACACACACACACAGACGCACACACACACATACAGGTCTGATAGCTGAGTAGGTCTCAGCAGTTGTCCCATGTAGGCCAAACTGAGAGTGTGTAAAATAGGGCAGGATCACGGATGCCCAGACACAGTGATGGGGATCAGATGAGACTTTCTCTTCTCTCCTCTTCTCCTCCCCTCTCCTCCTCCTCCTCTTCTCCTCTCCTCTTCTCTTCTCTTCTTCTCCTCCTCCTCCTCCTCTCCTCTCCTCCTCCTCTTCTCCTCTCCTCTTCTCCTCTCCTCTCCTCCTCTCCTCCTCTCCTCTCCTCTTCTCCTCTCCGCCTCTCTGTTACACCATCACGTCTGAGGCATCTGCTCTTAACACGGCTGAGTGTGTGTGTGTGTGTGTGTGTGTGTGTGTGTGTGTGTGTGTGTGTGTGTGTGTGTGTGTGCGTGTGCATGTGCGTGTCTGTGTCTGTCTGTCTGTCTGTATGTGGGTGTTTCCTCACCGCTGTGACCCAGTCCTAGGTGATGGTGCTGTGTGAAGCTTGTGCGGTGTGTGTGTGTGTGTGTGTGTGTGTGTGTGTGTGTGTGTGTGTGTGTGCAGAGGAGAGATGACACAAAAGGAGCATTTCTCTTTTCTGTGTTTTTCTTTGTGGTGGAGGAATGAGCAAGATGGAGTTTACGCCTCCGTCACAACACGCTGCATTAATCTCCACTCACAAACCACAGGAGCTCTTGAGTGATGGCAGAGTGCCCCAGACACACTCCCCCTATGCCCATCACACACACACTCTCATCTCACTACCCCCATTACACACACACACACACACACACACACACACACACACACACACACACACACACACACACACTACCCCCATCACACACACACCCCACTGCTGTCTCTCACACACACTCTAACCTACAGTCACCCCCTTTGATATGTATACAGATGCCACGCCCTGCTCCCATACACACACACACACACACACACACACACTCTAACGGGTCCTTGTGGAGAGGTAGCGCAGGCTTCTCCCATCAGGGCTGATGCACTGTGTGCTACTGCGCTGCTGAAATATTTAACAGGCTTCCCTCACAGAGACTCCACGACACTGCACACACACACACACACACCAGAGACTCCACAACCCTGCACACACACACACCAGAGACTCCACGACACTGTACACACACACACACACACACACAAGAGACTCCACAACCCTGCACACACACACAGCAGAGACTCCACAACCCTGCACACACACAGACACACACACACACACACCAGAGACTCTATGACCCTGCACACAAACACACACCAGAGACTCCACAACCCTGCACACACACACACCAGAGACTCTACGACCCTGCACACACACATACACACACACACACCAGAGACTCTACGATCCCGCACACACACAGCCTCACAGAGACCCCAAGATCCCGCACACACAGACCAGAGACTCCACGATCCTGCACACACGCACCAGAGACTCCAAGACCCCGCACACACACACACACATACCAGAGACTCCACGATCCCGCACACACACACCAGAGACTCCACGATCCTGCACACACACACACCAGAGACTCCACGATCCTGCACACACACACACACACCAGAGACTCCAAGACACCGCGCACACACACACACAGCAGAGACTCCAAGACCCTGCACACACTAGAGCAGAGCAGGGAACCTCACACATGGAGGGATGGAGAAAGAGAGAGAAGGAGGGAGGGTGAGAGAGAGAGAGAGAGAGAGAGAGAGAGGCAGAGATTAATGACCTAATATGATTCTATATCTGTGCTTTGGCAAAATTGTATCTAAATTGTATCTAGTCATGCTAATAAAGCATGAGAGACAGTTGGAATGAGAGACAGAGTAAAGAGAGAAGGGTATGAGAGAGAGAGAGAGAGAGAGAGAGAGAAATCTGTGCATGCAATGAGGGTCACAGTTCAACTGCTCCTATCATCTGACATACTGGTCATGATGGACATGTGTGGTCTGGGTGTCATGTCTGGAGTGTGTGTGTGTGTGTGTGTGTGTGTGTGTGTGTGTGTGTGTGTGTGTATGTGTGTGTGTGTGTGTGTGTGTGAGAGAGAAAAAGAGAGAGAGAGGGAGAGTTGCAGTGGACGACATAGCGCACCCATGAATGCCCTGCTAAATGTCAGCCTGAATTAGACACATTGACACACTAAATATAAGCAGCCCTGCCTATTAGACAGACCGTAGCAGCAGAATCACATGCACTTTATAATTAAAATCAGACACCTGCTAAGACCCTGCATGGACCGGCCGGTCCAACCACCCCTGGTCTGGCCCGGCCCGGTCTGCTCCGCCATGGCAGGGCAGCACGCAGACCAGTCCCGGCGTCATGGGGGGGCTTTGGGGGGCCAGGCCCGTCCTGGAAGCCATCTGTGCCCGCCCTGGACGAGCTTGGCTGCACCAACCAACCCCAATCCCATAGATTGATTTTGAACACACATTGAATTATTAAATGTAGGCCTATATTATACGTTTGTCAATCTAGCAAGTAGCAAATAAAACTTGTCAAATCTGTATTATTCTGTAGCTAATCAATCAGGAACATTAGGTAAGCCCATCACCTAAATGGAGAGGAGGTTACGTGGCGCAGTCTACTTCACTTCTGCACTAACCCCTGTCATCCAATGACAAATATGGCTTATCGGCTCGCAGGTAGGCTATATCTCATATCGTAGTTAGTAGAAGTAGGCCTAGTAGTTTCTGGGTTTGTTTGATAGCGTAAACCTTTACTGTTTTTTCTTCTGACCTAGTCGGAGAACAGGGAGCTTGTTACCACTCCAGGGCCGAAGTTATCCGTATAACTTCGGGGCTAACTCTAACACTCTATCTGAAAGGGGTTAGCAAATTAACGAGGATTTTGGTTTTATCTGCGGATTTATTTTTGCATTATTTTGAATATGGCTACAGTAGCTCCAGTCTCAACAGCATGTCTACTTTCCACACGCATCTCAGTTCTAACACACATATCCCCTCTCGCTTTCTCTCTTTCCATCCCTGCACACGGGGCTCTCTTAAATGAGCTGCACCATTTTACAACAATTGCATCTATATTTTCATATTAGAATGTTTTGTCAAGTGTAAGCTTAAACTACCGTGATCAATTTAAGTTCCCGTGCCCCCCCTGGAAAGGTGTAATGCCCGTCCGTGAATTTGTGTCTGCCGCCGGGTCTGACGCAGACCTGCGTTGAACGGAGGTCCCCCTCAATAACACGGACATTAACCGCACATTCCCGCAGCATGCAGCCCGTGTAGGTGGATGCCGGTGGTCAATTATGCAGACTATTTCCATATCTTGCACCCGGCGACTATGAGTGCGGCTCTGATAAGTGTCTGTCTGACGGCCACCGTTGTTTTTACAGCAATTCGGTGATTAATTATGAGGCTTATGTGTGCTGTGTTTCGTAGGGTAACCGTTGCTTTCTGAGGGCTCATTCTACGGTTTCTTTCGATGGTGTGAGGAAAAAGGAATGGAATGACAGATCCTCAGGTTGCCCTTCCAGCACACGAGCAGAACAAAGAAGAGAGAGGAGAATTGCATCACAACAGAGAGCAGGCAGGGAAGGGTCGGCTCGGCTCGGCTCAGCTGGTAGAAAGGTAGCTAGTTCGTGGAAAAGGGGGGCTTGTTTGGAGACGCAGTCACTGACGCTACAATGTCAACAGCGTCCGGGGAGGTTTTAAAAACTCGATGCACTGAACTTGAGCTTCAAATAAGAAGTCGTGGTGGTTGTGACATGCAGGGCGAAATTGTGCAATGTCGCTCATGCATTGTAGGCTACGGCCGCGTCAGATACCCCATGTCCAACTCCACAAAAAAAAAGAAAAACTACCTTGCATTAACCATGCACAAACGAGATGTTTATAAATAATGGTGTATGACTAAATTTGTGTATTTAAACAATTTATATCGAAACGTGACAATTTCCGAATAACAGACTTCTCACTACAACTCGATCACTCAATAACTACCTTTACTTCCTACTTTTACTAATCCAGCCGGCTAACACCCTTTTTCCTCCACAACCAAACACACATATTACAGATCTATACCAATGCCCCAGGCAGTGCGCAGCACTGAGGACTGGCGGCTTTGCAGCTGACATTAAAACCCTTTTGCACTTAAAATAGCCAAGAAAACCATGCCGATCGCCTATTACAGAGCATGAATACTTACATTTGACCACCCGGTCCGTCGTAGATAACTTCGGATCATCATTCGGCTTGTTTTCAGACATTTCCACTGAATTATAAAATATGCACTAATAGTTAAACTGGTGCCTGAAAAGGATCCGGCGAAACGTTAAGTCCTTGCTCAAACACTCTGCTCCCTTCTTCCCAAACGGCAGACCGCGGTGATATCACTTGCTGCTATCGCTCGCCAAAAATACTCGCAACAGGGTAACAAATTTCAGCGCTGGTCCTGTTGGCTCTGTGTGATTTACAGCAGACGTGAAACAAGTTTCTCCGCGACTGGCGGCTCAACCTAACGTCGCCGCCGCGCACGGTTACGCCCCCCTGTCACAGCTGCGCACGGCACTGGAGGAAACCTTGTGCGCTTCAGAAGTACTGGCGCTGTAGGCGATTGGAGCGCGGAGTCAGCCCCTCCCGCTAGCTGAGTGTCAATTGGACAGATAGTCGCTGCTCTTTGCTACTGCTGAGTTGCAATTGGAGGGCTGTGTGTGTGTGTGTGTGTGTGTGTGTATTTCGTTCATACTACTGACTGCTCGCTGTGTGACAGCTTTGTGTGGTGACTCCAAACTCTGTAATCAGAAGCCCTACGATTTTGTTTACCAAAAAGTCGTGTGAAAGTGAGGCACGAGAAGGCTCCTCTTGGTGGATAGACATGCAGGCCTGTGGAAGAGGCTGTCGTAGTGGCGAAGGATGGTTAGAGCGCCTTTCACCAGGGACGCAACTAAATAGGATTATCACGGCAGCCAGCACGGACAAATTAACTCGATTCGCTCATTATTTCAATCCCCCCTGAATAACAATGGAGCCTCACAGTCCAGCCGTTGTCCTGTCCCTGTCTCAATGTTTCCAGTCTAATAGACTACATAATGATACATAAACCAGGCTATTGTGACCGTGCACTAATCCTAAACTGAGAATAGCACACAAGACAATTAAATTATGTCTCAATGTCAAAGCATTATGCCACAATTGCCCGCCATAATATGTGTGTAAGAAATGTATAATAAACAAATTAATTGAGGTCCATAATGAAGTCGACAAAATGAGGAGCTACAATAGGCTGCCAATCTGCAACATTAATTAATTTTCAAGCATGCATTCACGATTAACTTGGTATTTTGTGCTGCTACTGATTCTATGGTTGTACTGTGAGTTTGGCTACTTTATATTCCTAGATGTTGGTGAAGTTTGTTGGCATAGGCAGAGAAGAGCTGTGAAGTCACTAGAACGATCTAGTGAAATAATGAGGGGTCACATGCAGTGTACATAGCACAAAACCCATTTCTGACAGGAGGATAAAGTGGCAGAGGAGCTCTTGTCATGCTTGTCAAAAAGCATTTGTTGTGGTAGTGGCGAAAACCTGAGTAGGGACACTCTTGTCAAAACATAGTGCCTCAAGCATGCACAGTGTAACTTTACCCACATTCAAATTTCATCTTTTACTGCTGCAGGAATTCTGCTCACCTTTTGACACCCATAGCATCATGAAACTCCTTTAGCATCATGAAACACCTTTAGCATCATGAGACATTACTAGGTCTTTCAGACATACGTGTAACACCAGAGGTTCTGCGGTTGCTAAACGGTCTCTGTATCTGAACAACATAAACATTCACATGGAAGTCCGAATTTAGCCGGTTGTTCTACTACTCCCCCCCTAGTATTTCCTCCGGACATTATGTAAATGTTCTGTGTCTGAACAAAGCGTAGAACATGCGGTTAAAATTCACACCTAGTGAGAGGGCGCACGGTGACGCTTTCTTTCTGTAAGGCCCATGTGGTGGGGCACTTAAATCTGACATAAATGCCAGTGTCATGATAGAGTGGCATGGTGCTGTCCAGAAAATCTCCGACCTGGAAAGATGCAGACATCACAAGCTACTGTCCATGAGGGCAGACAGCATTGTGATAGAACACATGAAGGGAACGGCAAGAGACACCTTGATGTAGCCTACAACTGCATCGCAAGGCCAAAGGAATTCAAAAGACCAAATCATCATAAGCAGAAGGCGCTGAAAAGGCAGTAGCCTACAACGACGTTGTTGACGACAATAACAGTTTATTTAATAAATTGTTAGCCAACATGGTCGATTTTCTGTTCATAGCCTTCTCATGACTGCTGAGCCCGATATTTGTTGAGCATAAATATGCCTAGAGAAAATGAAAACGAAAAAAAGCCAACTTTGTTCCAAGCTCCTTACGTAAATGCAGTAGACACATGGGGAGAGGATGCGTTTGGAAAAATAAACTGTTGAAGGGTAAAGTGTGGAAGTACAGTCTTGAGCTAGTTGGTCACACTCAGGAGAACGCAGAGGAGTAAGTTTGATGATGGGATTTTTATTTTTCCCAAATAAGGCCAATATTTGGCAATTAGGATAACAAAAATAAACAAAAGAAAAAAATAGAAAAAAAATACTTTCAATAAATGAAATTGACATGATAGTCAAACAAGTCACCATAGCACAGAGAGCAAATAGGACTCATGTCCTGTCACTTACTGCTCTCCCTATAAACTGACTGACACAGTATAAATAGGCCTGAGAATCACCACTAAGATTGGCACATACCAACTCTAAACCAAAAGACAGGGGTGTTCCAGGTAATCCATCATGAAAAAGCTAATACAGCCATCACCAATCAATCTATTACACTAGAAATACATATAAAATATCATTAGTCACCATGCTCCATTTGACATAGTCAAAACGTATATGAAACAGCTAAAAATATAAATTCACTAAACTATGAATCACTTCCGTTGACCCGAGGTTTCAACGATATTTAAACTGACATTCAAGGCACACATTCTTTTTATACAAACAAGACGAGACAAGACGAAACACCGGTAAGACAAACATAACGCTGTGATAACACATGTATCTATTGAGCTAAAAATAAACGGAACAGTTAAGACAAAGACATTTGTGTTGTGTGGTTATTTCAACAGAATATGTGACGTGAATAGTAAATGATTGTAAATAGTAAGCGATGTAATGATAGTGTTTGGTAGCATGCAATAAATCACCGTAGTGTTTGATGGTATGTCGACTAGTTAAACAGCTATGGGATTACGGCAGAGGTGTATGATGAATGACAATGTTAACAAAGGATTTTACAACAGTATGGAGGTGAACTGAACACATAGACACGTCAGACAAACACACACAGGTAACAATGACACTCAGTCCGTTTGTATACTAAAGGTAGTACCTCGCTACCGTGACGATGGGTATGCACCCCTCACATAAACCATGAAAAAACGAACCACTTCACTGTTATGTTAGTACTTTGTTTGTTGTTTAAAAACATTGTATATGATGGCCTTGAAGTCTTGAGTTAGCCTACTGAATTGGCTGGTACCATAAAGTTTGTGCATGTTCTCTCCAACGCAAACCAGATTTTGGGTTCCATAGCCAAGTAATTGAAAACATTGAAAACAGATAAATGTATTGTAGTGAACTGAGCCTAGCTGGTTCATGACTGAACTCCCATGGTGCTGTGCAGTGTTTGTGTGTGTGTGTAATGTTGATGTTGGTTTTAGTATGAATAATTGCGTTTACCTTGTCATGTATGTGTTAGCTGGTATAGTCTTTCTTTATGTTGTACCTCATGTGTTTACCCCGTGTATTGTATGTGACTACCCTATTTGTGTATCGTGCTTGTTTAAATGACCTCCTTTGTGTTGCCTGTGTAATGACGTTCATGTGTTTTGGTGTGTAACCAATAAAACCATTCTGAGACAACTTTGCAGTTTGTTACGTTGGTGTCAGAAGTGGGATGACGACCCCTACTGGACAGGAGGAGAAAGCTGCAACTGATGCCCTGGCGATGATGAGTTTCCTGCCAAGACGGCTCTTCGACAGCGCGCTCGCCCATGGCCCCCTGCTGGGCCCAGCAGACGGAGCCAGCCTGCAGCTTGACCGTGACGAAGAGACCCACCCCCGGCCACAGGAGGTTGAGCAAACACCACTTTCCGCTCAGAGAGCGCGGCCCTCTGTAGAGACAAGGCAAGCCGTAAATTAACTCTGCACTCGTAGCTGTGAGGGGCTGAGTGAAGCACAGGGTAGCCAGGTGCAGAGGCTACTAGCAGCGTACACCGACATCTTCGCCGCAAGAGATGAGGACTGCACCCGAACGAGCCTGGTCCAACACGATATTGACACTGGAAATGCCCTGCCCATTCGACTTCACCCTCATCGCTTACCGTTCGCCAAACGACAAACAGCTGAAGAAAAGATCAAGGAAATGGCCGCGGCAGGAGTGATAGAGCCAAGCAGTAGTCCCTTAGCTGCGCCAGCTGTACTGGCCCGAAGAAGGACGGCTCGTGGGCGGTTCTGTGTTGACTACAGGCTTCAACCAGGTAACCCGAAAGACTCCTACCCGCTCCCCCGCATTGACGATGCACTGGACAGCATTGCTGGCTCCTGCTGTTTTAGCTCGCTGGACTTACGCAGTGGCTACTGGCAGATTGAGCTAGCCCCGGAAGCTTGGCCGAAGACAGGAGCTGTCCTGGCGGGCATTCCACCTAACATGCTGCGCGGGTTTACCTGGGCTTACATCCTGTGTCATGCAACAGACTTCACCGTGCCATAGGACATCTGGAGAAGGTGTTCGACGCCATACGGGTGCTGGGCTCAAACTGCACCCAAAAAGTGCCACCTGTTCCAGAGGCAAACCGGTTCCTGGGCCATGTCGGGGGCCGCTGAGTGGCCACCCCACCCAGCTAAGGTGGAGACGGTGAGACGCTGGACCTGTTCCGCTATGGTGCTGAGCTGCGAGCTTCATGGGCCTGGCGCCATATTACCGCATTTCATCCGGGACTTTGCTACAGTCACCAGCCCGCTGCATCGATTGACGACAAAGGCCAGCTCTTCGAAAGTGGACGCGAGTGTGACGCGGCATTCGCTGCCGCGAGGGCGCTTATGTGAGGCCCCAGTGCTCGCTTTCCCTGACCCTCAACGGCTGTTCATCCTGGACACAGACGCCAGCGACGTATGCCGGGCGCCCCTCTCAAGCAGGCGAAGCAGGGCGAGCAGGTGGTCGATACTTCAGCCGCCACTGGACCGAAAGCGGAGAAGAATTACCGCGCGACCCGCAGAGAACTGTTGGCTGTGGTGGTGACAGTGCGCCATTTCCGAACCTACCTCTACGGCAAACGGTTCCTGCTGAGAACGGACCATGCATCGCTCACCTGGCTGCTGAACTTCAAAGAACCAGAGGGCCAGCTGGCTCGCTGGTTGGAGGCGCACCAAGACTACGACATGGAGATTCGACACCAGGCGGGTCGCCTTCACGGCAACACGGACTCCCAGTCCAGGCGTCCGTGTGCAGCAGACCAGTGCCAGCACTGCCACCGGAGGGAGGAGAGGAGCCTGGCTGCGGCTCAAACGGAGCTCGCTCGTCGGCTACAGGCTGCATCACCGCTGGCAGAGAGAGAGAGAGTCGCTGTTTTCAACATTCGCCAGCGTCGTGCCAATGAGAGGGTCAACGCTCGCCAACAGCACGCCAGTGAGGGGGCCAACGCTCGCCAGCAGCACGCCAGCGAGAGACTCAACACTCGCCAGCGCCGCGCCATCAAGAGAGCCACCGCTCGCCAGCTTCACGCCAGCGAGAGAGTCAACACTCACCAGCAGCACCCCGAGGTCGTCTCGCCGCCTTCCGCTACCAGCTACAGTGATCGAGAGACCGGAGACAGCGCACCGCAGCCCAACGCCACAACACAGCACTGCAGACGCGCAGTCGCCGGTGGACGTGATGTCAAGGGAGGAGATCCGGAAGGCGCAATCGGAGGACGTCACGCTCGGCCGAGTGTGGTCATGGATCGAAGCCGGTCAGCGACCACCATGGACTGACTGGTTCCTGCTGGATTACGAGCCCGTGTACTGGAACAGGTACATGGGGCAGTGGGGGCGGCTCATTTCGGCATTGCAAAAACTCTTCGTCGGCTGAGAAGCCACTTCTATTGGCCGGGATGCAGGCTGGACATTGAATTGCCTGCACAGCGAAGAAGGGCCCCATGCGACGCTCTCACACTCCGTTGCAGCAATACGCAGTCGGGGCTCCCATGGAGCGGGTAGCTGTCGATATCATGGGCCCTCTGCCAGTCACAGAGCGGGGAAATCGCTACGTGCAGCTATGGACTATTTCACTAAGTGGCCGGAGGCGTATGACTGCCAGATAAGAGCGCCCAGACGACAGCGGACAGACTGGTCACTGAGATGTTCTGCCAGTTCGGGGCACCGGAAGAGCTCCACAGCGACCAAGGGCGGAATTTCGAGGCGGAGGTATTTGCTGAGGTTTGCCAGCGCATGGGCATCCGGAAAACGAGAACGACACCTCTGCATCCACAAAGCGACGGGCTAGTGTAACGGTTTAATCGGACGCTAGCAGTGCAGCTGGCCATATTGACCGACCGCCGACAAAAGGACTGGGACTTACACTTGCCCCTGGTGCTCTGGGCATATCGCACAGCAGTGCAAGAGTCAACGAAATGCACACCGGCAGCTCTGATGTTCGGGCGAGAGCTAAGCACGCCGGTGGACTTGGTGTTCGGTTCGCCTCCGGAAGCGGAGATTGGAGGTAAGCCAGGGCTGGAATACTACAAGCAGCTACGCGAGAGACTGAAAGGAGTACACGAGTTGGCCCGGCAGGCTATGAGTGAAGCTGGAATACGTCAAAAGCGAGGTTACGATACGCGCTGTCGCGGCCAGGAGTTCCAAACCGGCGATAAAGTTTGGGTGTACTGCCCGGAGAGAAAGAAAGGCATTTCCCCGAAACTCACTAGCCTGAACTCCCATGGTGCTGTGCAGTGTATGTGTGTGTGTAATGTTGATGTTAGTTTTAGTGAGAGTAATTGCGTTTACCTTGTCATGTATGTGGTAGCTGGTATAGTCTTTCTTTATGTTGTACCTCATGTGTTTACCCCTACGCGCAATGGATTTTTCTTCTTTAGCCTACATAATGCATACATTTTGTAAACAAAAAAAACAGCTGTGACAGTGGCAGCATATATTCTGCGTCATATCTCGCCTCTTGCGAAACCTGCAAGCCGCCACCCCTCTCTCGACAACCACACAGAGATTCTGTAATGTGCGTGTATGTCGTTCACACATAGGTCCGTATAAGGTCAGTATAAGGTCCGCAGGTTAGCATCATATCTGAATCATTCGAAGGGTAGGACCTCCGTTTGACAAACCTCCGCATATACTCTGGAGGTTATATCTGAAAGCCCTTTACATTACATTTGGCTGACACTTTTTAAGCTTTTTTTAACCCGCTTTTTAAGTGATTTACAACATGGTTAACAGTTTAAAACTTAAAACAATTCTCCCAACAATTCTAAAACAATTTAAAGGGGTAGAGTTCAATAAGAGCAAGTTAGTGCATCAGTGATTGCTGTTTTTATACAGTAGTACGGTGTCTTGTGTAATTCCGCTGGATTTTCTTGTAAATTTTTTTTTTTTTTTGCATATTTTGCTAGTATAGAGTCTAAGGAAGAAGATTTTTTTTGTCTTCAAATTTTCACGATCCATTTTCACACTTAGATGACATCATCATTTATATAATGCATAATTAAGACTGGGACTACTATCACTTGGGGGTCAAATGTGAGAAAACACTGGTAAAGAGGGTATTCTGCCTAATTTTTGGGTGCTGATTCTGAATATCATATTTACTTAGCTGATTTTTTAGTTTTAAACCTGCTAATTAGCATTTGCGGCCTAAAACTGGCCTCCATAGGCAACATAGAACGGGTGAATAGAGTAAAAAATTTAACTCTTTATATTCTTTAACGCTTTACATTCTTATGAAACTTTACTAGTTGATTATTTATGTAGAGGCAATATTTTTTTGCATTACAAGTTTTCTGAAAATATATGTTTATGGATTCAGGTTTGCCTTCAGAACTTTTTTGGATTCAGAGCCTTAAAATAATGGCTTGTTCAAGCGCCAGTCCTAGGTTATGCCGATTTCAGTCGTCCCTTTATCTTAGGAACATGTCAAATTATAGTGCCATGAAACTCAAACTCCTTGCAGTCAAGTGGGCAATCACGGAAAAAAAACACAGGTATCTCCTGGGCAACACATTCACCGTGTACACTGACAACAATCCCTTCCAATACCTGCAGTCAGCGAAACTGGGCGCTCTGGAACATTGCTGGGTTTCTCAGCTTGCCCTCTTTATTACAACATCAAATATCGTCCCCGGAAAGCTAATCGCAATGTCGATACCCTTTCTAGGGTACACTTTGCCATCTGTGTAACACGGCCTGGACGTCCCCATGCCACTTGCCATAGGCAACATGCAAGCCTCGAG
Source organism: Alosa alosa (assembly GCF_017589495.1). Taxonomy (NCBI): domain Eukaryota; kingdom Metazoa; phylum Chordata; class Actinopteri; order Clupeiformes; family Clupeidae; genus Alosa; species Alosa alosa. The sequence continues at coordinate 24,098,705 of NC_063212.1, read as the reverse complement.
TGCACCTATGGTTGGTGGTATGGATGACAGAATCTTGTATGGTGGACACCATCCCTGGTCGAACTAAAAGAGGCCTGAAAGTCCTGCAAGGGACTGATCCCTGTATTTCCAGATACCTGTGGTTTTGGTGACAGGGACGACCACATACCCGTTAAGACAAGTGGAGTGAACCAAGGGAAGTCCACAGTTGATAAAGCAGTGGTTCCAAATACAGGAAATGGATGGGACCTTGTACCGAGCGATCCAGGCTCCTCCTTCCAGGGATCCAGTGCTGCAGCTTTTACTGCTAAAGGTCTTTGGAGTCGAAGTGCTCACTAGCCTACACAACAACCACGGCCATCTGGGGGTGGTGAGGGACCACAGATTTGATATGACAAAAGGTGCTACTGGCCCCAGATGTGGCACGAGGTGCAAAAGTGGCGTTCTGAGTGTGAGCACTGTGTGGTTGCTAAAGCAAGACAACCCAAGCCAGAACCTTCTTGGGAAATATGTTAGCCACTAAGCCTTTGTAGATAATCTCCATTGACTTTACTCTTTTGGATTGGGCTAGCACAGGACAAGAGAATGTTCTGGTAGTCACAAATGTTTTCTCAAAGTTTACCCAGGCCTTTCCCACCCCTGATCAGAGAGCTTCCATCGTAGCTAAGAACAGAGATGGTTCTATGTGTATGGTGTGTCAAGGAGAGTCCACTCTGATCAGGGGCACAGCTTTGAGGGGGAGCTGTTGAAGCACCTGTGTGACACCTACTGTACATCATAACAAAGACTAGAACCACCACTTATCATCCAGAGGGGAATGGTCAATGTGAACATTTCAACAGGACACTTCATGACTTGCTCAGGACCTTACCCCCTGAAAAGAAGCGTAAATGGCCCCAGTTGCTCCCTCAGCTCCTGTTCGCCTATAATACCACTGTGTACCAGTCCACACAGCACTCCCCATACGAGCTGATGTTCGGTCAGAAGCCACAGTTACCAGTCGACCACCTACTTGGAAATACTGGAGGTGACCACAGGGACAGTCCACCAACTGATTGGGTGGTGCAATATCAAGATTACCAGACTTCTGTCTATGCTAGTGCTAGGAGACACTTAGAAGAGGCTGCGGCATATCGTAGGCATGGTGGTCCTAACACTGTAGTCCTCTTCAAAGTGGTTGTATGCACATCCCACCTCACTGAGGCCAGGTGCAGGACAAAAAAGCTTATCAAGGAAAGAAGAGTAGTTGTCCGCACACTTCAATCATAACACATAACAGAACGTTTCGACCCACCTGGTGGGTCGAAACGTTGTGTTATGTTTTTAACTCAATAAATTTAGTTCTTCTGGGAGATTGCAATGTGCGGTCCTGACACTGTACCCATATTACCACCTGGCACTAGTCTTTTTCTAGTGGCCAGTGGTAGTGTAGTGGTTAAGGAGCTGGGCTAGGGTGCAGTAGCCTGAAAGTTGTCAGTTCAATTCCCGGCTTTCACTGTTATGCCCTTGAGCAAGGCACTTAACCCCAAGTTGCTCCGGGGACAATGCGATCCCTTGCAATATAGCTGACATACAGTATGTAAGTGACTTTGGTCAAGAAGTGTCTGCTAAATATAATGTACATGCAAACTCTTTTGCAAGAACCATTTCCACGGTCGCCACAAAATCCAGGATACATGGGTGTCTACCAAGTATGAAATTGTGGAGTGTCTTGATGGAATTGGTACACACTATAAGATCAGGCTGTATGGGGAAGAGGGCTCCCTTAAGACGTTCCACTCATAATACTGCCGGACAGCATTCAAACCCTTTCCATCTCCCACAGTCTGTTTCACATGGGTTCTCTGAGATGTAGCAGACGTAAATATTCCCCGTCCCCTTCAGGCCTTGGCAGTAGATAGGTATGCTACCAGGACAGTGAACTTTAAAGCCAGGTGTGTATGTGGAAAGGCTGACCTGCAGCGCTGGCGCACACGCCCACCCATGGGTGGTGATCATATACGTAGCTTCCTCTCTGGGAGAACAATGCCGGTCATTTTAATTTTTTTGCGCATGGGTGTTTGTAGTTGTTGTTGTTGGAAGAACATGGCTTTATTCTTAATTCTAAGACTTCATTGCTTCTCTCGCACGCCCGGCCTGTTGGCTGTGGATAACCCGTTGATTTTAAAGAGAGCAAATGCACATGGTTTAGTGTCTGAGCAATGTTTTCCCTTGAGTTATTTGTTTTTGTTTTAGTTCAGGCTGTGAGAGGGCCATCCGTGGTTTGTCTGTTTGTCTGTACCTTATATTCTTTTGTTTGTTAATTTTGCCTACTGTTACTCAACTACCCATGCCTATGACACCTATTGTGTACTGTGTTGCCTGTACTATTATAGATTATTTACAAGACAAATTTATCAGACAATAGAGTGACATGGCAGGTCAAGGAAAGCATCAAGAAAAGCAAAGATTAAAAAATAGTTTTTTGACATAGGCAACAAGAGTAGAAGTGTTTTTCCACTTTTCAGACACTCAAAGTTTGAAAACTATGGATATTGTTTTAGAACCAACAACCTTTCTACATTATCTGGGGGTTTTGTGTGCAAAAAGTGGAATTAATTGTCAAAAAATTAAAATGAAAATTAGATGAAAATCACTTTTCGGACTAGATATAATCGCTTATTTTAAAACATACAGATAAAAACACTAAAGATGGATCGTGAAAAATTGAAGACAAAAAAAGTTTAGAGTTCCTTAGACTCTATATTAGCAAAATATGCAAAAAAATCAATTTTTACATGAAAATCCAGCGGGACCCTATTTTCCAAACACGGCGTACTGTGTACTACAGTGTCAGTTCTAGTCAGGTGATAAGTGCTAGAATTAGCAAGGCTAGTTGTCTGTAGTGCTAGAATTAGCAAGGCTAGTTGTCTGTAGTGCTAGAATTAAGAAGGCTAGTTGTCTATAGTGCTAGAATTAAGAGGGCTAGTTGTCTATAGTGCTAGAATTAGGAAGGCTAGTTGTCTGTAGTGCTACGAGTGCCAGGGTAGGCGATTAGGACCCAAGCGCAAGACTCCTCCAGGCCGAATTACAGGCAAACACACTTTATTTATAACTACAAACTTGACATTTACAGACTTACTTACATACAGGACTTTGACTAAACAAAACAGAGAGACGAACCGACAAAGAACAGAGAAACAGGAGGGTAGAAATACACAGACCAATAAGCCTATTTCACAGTGTCCAGGTGCCTATTGCACAAAAGCAGAATTAAGGCATCCAGGATAAGTTACTGAGCTGCCCTCAATGAATCCAAAACAAGTGCGTACAGGCTTAATTGGTTGCACAACGAGCAAGCCAGGATGAGCAGACTAAGATTCATCAAGCTAGGTGAAACCTATCCTGAATAAGTGCGCGCTCACGGCTCCCTCAAATAGACCCCGTCACCGATCACAGATTCACCATGGCAACTAGAGCGGCTTCATTGCTTCTTCTACAAAATGGTTAGGCACTCCCGTGACGTCACATTGTCGCATTACAGGTCGGGAATGGCGAGTATGTAAAAGTTAATTAATGATCACAAACGTTTAAATAATGACAGTGGGTCTAGGTATATGTGATAACAATGTGTAGTGGGCAGTGGAATAACTATTGGTTTCCGTTTGTGGTGACTGCTGACTGAGATAAGGGATGAGATTAAATAGATCCTGGAACTTAGCCTGGTCTGGAGCAGGCTAGCTCCACAGAATAAATCGCCATGGTAACTTATACCATAACATATCCTGCTGCCTCCTATCCTGCTTTTGTGCAACTGGATCACGGATAAATTGAGCCAGGATAACCAAGATATCCCGGCTTAATCCCTTATCCTAGTTTTGTGCAATAGGCCCCAGGTGTCTGACCTCGTTGATGTTAATGATGCCTTAATTGGCATCATTATTGGCAAGGCTTTTGTCTTTCCTGTGGACTTTTCTTTTGCTGTCTATGGGACAGTGCTGTTCCACAGGAAGTTGATTTTCACAGCGGCCCCATCTTGTGAAATGGGCTAATTAACAGAAAGACAGAGGACTGGACCAGACTAACAAGACAATAACAGGGAACAGGTGTGAGCAGAAATGGAGGGAAACTGACGAGACAGGAAGTGCAGACCATATAAGGGAAAAGGGGTGGAGACAGTGACACTAGACCAGACAGGTAAACACAGAGCACATGACAGAAAACAATACACAGAATGGCCACCAGGGTGGCACAAAGTCATCAGTCCAGGCCAGATCCTGACAACGAGAGGATATATTCTCTGAAGAAGAGCTGGGTCTCCAGGTGTTTTTTGAAGATGGAGACGGATGTCCCTGTTCTAGTAGGAACTGGTAGCATGTTCCACCAACGAGGATCAACAGATGAGAAAAGTTTGGATTGGCCCGAGCGTACCGGTGGTAGAGCTAGACGTCGTTCGTCTGAGGAGCGTAACAGTCTAGAGGTAGCGTATGTCTGTATGAGGGCATCCAAGTAGGTAGGACCAGAACCGGAGACTACTTTTTAATGCAAGTGTTAAAGACTCAAATTTGATGCAGGCGGCCATAGGTAGCCAGTGTAGCTGGATGAGCAGCGGGGGTAACATGTGCCCTTTTGGGCTGGTTGAAGACCAGGCTGGATGGAGCAGCCGTGGCCTACTGGTTAGCGCTTCGGACTTGTAACCGGAGGGCTGCCGGTTCGAACTCCGACCAGTAGGAACGGCTGAAGTGCCCTTGAGCAAGGCACCTAACCCCTCACTGCTCCCCGAGCGCCGCTGTTGTAGCAGGCAGCTCACTGCGCCGTGATTAGTGTGTGCTTCACTGTGTGTTCACTGTGTGCTGAGTATGTTTCACTAATTCACGGATTGGGATAAAAGCAGAGACCAAATTTCCCTCACGGGATCAAAAGAGTGACTCGCTTACACCTACACGGAGGCGCACTGGGTGTGTTTGTGTGTGTGTGTGTGGATGTGTTTTAGGCCTGCCACACTGCATTTCATTCACTGTTTCATACATCGTCCTTCAGAAGACCCAATGTTATAATGAATATTTTTATTAACACATCATCAGTGTTAAAATGCACACTTTTATTAACACATCAATGCACATCCTCAGTGTTATAATGCACACTTTTATTAACACATCAATGCACATCCTCAGTGTTATAACGCATACTTTTATTAACACTTCCTTTGTGTTATACTGCATACTTTTCTTAACACTTCCTTTGTGTTATACTGCATACTTTTATTAACACATCCTCAGTGTTATAATCAGGGTTTTAAATGAACTTTTTTTGGTCACCAGCCAATGTGCCTGGTATCTTTCTAAAGTTACCAGCCAATCAGAATTTCCACTAACCAAATATTTTTTTGCCTTTATGATTTCATTTTATAAGTTTCTTATAAATAAAAGGAGATATCAATTATCATCAACAATGACAAGGCAGCTGGAACCTTCCACTAATTTTCTCTCCCTTTCGTGCGCAAACTATCATCTTTATGTAACATGCTGTTGGTTCATGTTGACATTGTAAACTTTCTCTAACAAGAGTGAAAAACAGTTTGCATTAAAGCTACTATTTATTGGCTAAATGTTAGTCAGAGTCCCTCCGTCTCTTGGTGCCCTATGCATAGTGCGTGATGTGTGTGGTGGTAGTGGCAGCACTGATCACTGATCAGGCAGCTTTTTTAAACTGAAACATTTTGCCTACAAGCTCCTCACATTCCTCTCCATCTTCAGCTTACTCCATAGACAATAAAATAAACAATCTAGCTGCTTCAGATACATGACATCAGCCCCCCACAAAGGAAATAGGTAGGCTAAACACAATGCGCTAACACAATTAAATGCGTTAATATTTTGTAACGTGTTATATATTTCAAAATTAATCGCTGCGATTAATGCATTAATTTTGACAGCCCTACTTTTTATTTTACTTTACTAGCTAACTCCCTCCTCTGTGTCCAGGCTCCTGCTCTGGCTCCGTTCTTCTTCTTCGTGTGTTTACCAGTAGACGCTCCGTTCGTTTCCATGGTCTCTCACGCTGGTTTCACTGCAAACTGCGCGCAGCCATAGGGCGTATGAAACGTCATCACGTAGCATTACGGCACAGTGTTCATGTGAAATGTAGGAAGTACTGCCAGGGGGATAAATGACCGAAAACAGAGCCTTATGTATCATGCATGTAATGCCTCATGCATCACAGGCCAAACTGGCTAGTAAGTTTTTATTAACACCCGCCAAAATGAATTTGAACCCGTATTTGGCGGGTTGGCGGGTGTTAATTTAGAACCCTGGTTATAATGGATACTTTTTATGTGTTATAATGCACATCCTCAGTGTTATAATGCATACTTTTATTAACACATCAATGCACATCCTCAGTGTTATAATGCATACTTTTATTAACACATCCTCGGTGTTATAATGCATACTTTTATTAACACATCCTCGGTGTTATAATGCATTCTTTTATTAACACATCCTCGGTGTTATAATGCATACTTTTATTAACACATCCTCGGTGTTATAATGCATTCTTTTATTAACACATCCTCGGTGTTATAATGCATACTTTTATTAACACATCCTCGGTGTTATAATGCATACTTTTATTAACACATCCTCGGTGTTATAATGCATTCTTTTTATTAACACATCCTCGGTGTTATAATGCATTCTTTTATTAACACATCCTCGGTGTTATAATGCATTCTTTTATTAACACATCCTCGGTGTTATAATGCATTCTTTTATTAACACATCCTCGGTGTTATAATGCATACTTTTATTAACACATCCTCGGTGTTATAATGCACAGTCACATCCTCCACAAGTGTTGTTTAATACAACAACCTTTTACGCTTTCATTTGTTGTTACTGTTGGATTTTGTTTCTGTAAAGCACATTGAATGACCTCTGTGTATGAAATGCGCTATATAAATAAACTTGACTTGACACACACACAAACACAAACACACACACATACACACAAACACACACACACACACACACACAAACACACACACACACACACACTCACTCTCACACACACACACAGACACACACACACACACACACACACTCACTCACTCACTCTCACACACAAACACAGACAGACAGACACACACACACACACACACACACACACATCCACTCTCTCTCACACACACACACACACACACACTCACTCACACACAAACACACACACACACAGACCACAGGTATGATAGACATACCTGACCCTGAGACACAGGCCAGGTTACAGACAGCTTAAAACCTCAAGGCTTTATCAGGACTGCAAGTAGAGATTATGTAACAGGGTTGTGTGGATGTGTTAATGAGTGTGTGTGTGTGTGTGTGTGTGTGTGTGGGTGGGTCTATCTGCCTGTTGTGGAGTTTACAATTCAATGTGGATTGATGGCCTTTTATTATCTGTACACACACACACACTCATAAACACATCTCATTATTAGCTGTACGCACACACACTCATACATATTTCAGTTCTTATCTCTTACCAGAAATCACCATGTGATTTTTTAATCAGACAGTCAAACCGTAAATCTTGCAATTACACACACACACACACACACTGACACATGGTCGCACAGATGCACGCACGTTCACACACACACACACAAATATACGCACGCGCGCATGCAGGCACGCACACATACACACCACACACCTATATACACGCACACACACACACACGCATACACAGGAGATGATATGTTTGTACTGCAACAGAGTGCAATCAATTCCATTCAACTCAATTCAGTTCACTTACGTGTTTAGTTCTGTAGTGCCAGCAGCAGTTGTAATGGCCTGAAAGCCTCTGTGGAGAGAGTGATCCGAGAGCAGGCCAGTGATGGTAACCATGGTAGCCATCTCTGTGGAGTCGGCTGGGAGAGTGGAGTAGGCTGGGAGAGGGCCAGGAAGGGCCACCATCTCTGTGTGGAGTAGGCTGGGAGGCCAGTGGTCAGTGCAGTGCAGTGTATTGATCCCAATGGTAAATGGTTGTCCATCAGTTTAAGAGGTCCTGAGTAATCTAATAAGAAGCCAATTCATGGCCATTTGAGAGAGAGGCCTTCTGTTACTCTTTTTGCTTGGGCTTAATGATATGGTCCTTATATGGCCCTGATATGGCCCTTATATGGCTCTGATATGGCCCTGATCTGGCTCTAATATGGCTCTGATATGGCCCTGATATGGCTCTGATATGGCTCTGATACAACTCTGATCCAGCTGTGATCTGGCTCTGATATGGCCCTGATATGGTCCTGATATGGCTCTGATATAGCTCTGATATGGCCCTGATATGTCTCTGATACAGCTCTGATCCGGATGTGATCTGGCTCTGATCTGTAAATGTGTTTATGACTGTGTGTATGTGTATGTGTGTGTGTGTGTGTCTGTGTAGGCTGGGTTTAACTACTTTCATGGCTTTGGTGAGAAATCTCACTTTCAAGTTTATGAACAGGCTGGACCGATCCATGAATGAGCTTATTGTTCAGATAGTAGATCCAAGTCGTAGCTCTGTGAGGTACATGTCAAAAATATGGGAACACTGGTATCTGTGCCTTCATTAGCTCTATTCTTCTGTTGTTGCTGTATAGAATGTGTATATATGAATGTGTGATGTTTTATTGATCTGTGTACAGTATTGTCTTCTGTGGGCCTTGAGCCTGTAATAAAGTTTATATATAATTATGCAAACATTACAAAAAGTTTGTGTGTGTGTGTTTTTGTATGTGTGTGTGTGTGTGTGTGAAATGACACTGTTGGGGGAGGGACTGTTGTGTCTGTGACCAGTCTTATCATGCTTTCTTGGAACACTGTGCTCATTTGCTATCAGCAGCTGTCCGATTACAGCTAAACACTCACACAGGCATGTACACACACACACACACACACACACACACACACACACGCACACACACACTTTAGCTGTGGCCCGTCTGCTATGGTGTTGGCTACTCCTTGGCGTAGTGAAGAAGGCCACTGATAGGCCTTTGTTATCGCTGAGGACAGCCATGTACACACACACGCACACACACACTTTAGCTGTGGCCCGTCTGCTATGGTGTTGGCTACTCCTTGGCGTAGTGAAGAAGGCCACTGATAGGCCTTTGTTATCGCTGAGGACAGCCATGTACACACACACACACACACACACTTTGCTATCGCTGAGGACAGCCATGTCGTCATTAAGGGCACTAAAGCCATCACAGCAGCCGTCACATACAACACTTGTCAAACACTCAACGGTCATAAAGGAGCTTCCGCCAAGCCCACAGCAGATGGACCGCCAGAGAACACACACACACACATACACAGACACACACACAGACACAGACACACACACACACACACACTTATAATCTGTCACTCTCTGCATCTCTCTCTCTCTCTCTCTCTTACACACACACGCAAACACACACACTATCTCTCAACCTCATATAACACTTCATCAATACTGTAAGTGTGTTTGTGTATGTGTGTCTGTGTCAGAGAGGGGAAAAAAATTGTGTGTGGGTGTGTGTGTGTTTGTGTGAGGGAGAGGGTTTGAGATTGTGTGTGTGTGTGTGTGTGTGCATGCATGTGTGTGTGAGAGAGAGATCTTCATCTTCATCTTCTCTTTTTCAATCATCGTTGTCATCCTTATCTTTCGTCGTCAACTTCATCATCTTCATCTTTTCAATCTTCATCGTTGTCCCATCACCATCATAATCACCATCACCATCATCATCATCATCATCATCATCATCATCATCCCACCATCAACACCATCATCATCATCACCATCATCACCATCATCATCATCATCACCATCATCATCACCATCATCATCATCACCACCACCATCATCATCATCATCATCATCACCATCATCACCACCACCATCATCATCATCACCATCACCACCATCATCACCATCACCACCATCATCATCATCATCATCATCATCACCATCACCATCATCATCATCATCATCATCACCACTACAATAGACGTCAATAGTCAATAGACGATCGATCATATTCTCCAAAAGGCAGATATTCTCCTTCAGAATCAGAATAGGTGAATAACAGACCCAAGACTTCATCACACGTGAATTTTTTTTCAACATTTGGTGTATTTCTGCTTCAATTTGTGCAAAACTAAGGCCCACATCGCTTCCGCTTCACACAGTTATGGAGGAAATGCACGTCTTCTTTGTGTATTTCTCGCGTGTTTTCGCGAGCTTCCTGAAAACTTTGAAAAAAAAGGTTGAGCTTGAATCAAAGCTCTGGGTGTCTGCCAACTAGTGGTCAAGAGTACAAATGAGATTTTACACTGTACTCGCGTCTATCGTCTGTTTTATTCAGTAATGACGCTTGTCGCAATATTGCAACATGGGCGGTTAGAGGGTTAACTCTAATGTGGTGTTCCCAGTACTAGTGCTGAACTCTAATGTGGTGTTCCCAGTACTAGTGCTGAACTGTAATGTGGTGTTCCCAGAGAGCAGCAGCAGAAGCAGTAGAGCCTCCTCTCCCTCCTCCTCTCCCTCAGCAGTAGAACCTCCTCTCCCTCCTCCTCTCCCTCAGCAGTAGAACCTCCTCTCCCTCCTCCTCTCCCTCTTCCTCTCCCTCAGCAGTAGAACCTCCTCTCCCTCCTCCTCTCCCTCAGCAGTAGAACCTCCTCTCCCTCCTCCTCTCCCTCTTCCTCTTCCTCAGCAGTAGAACCTCCTCTCCCTCCTCCTCTCCCTCAGCAGTAGAACCTCCTCTCCCTCCTCCTCTCCCTCTTCCTCTTCCTCAGCAGTAGAACCTCCCCTCCCTCTTCCTCTTCCTCAGCAGTAGAACCTCCTCTCCCTCCTCCTCTCCCTCAGCAGTAGAACCTCCTCTCCCTCTTCCTCTTCCTCAGCAGTAGAACCTCTTCTCTGTCCTCAGGCTTCGGGAGAGAACAGTAGCAGCGGCAGAGCCTCACTGGAGCTCATCAATGGCCTGGTGATGACGCAATTCCCTGCGATGTGCACCAAATTAATGGAGTTGTGTGTGTGTGTGTGTGTGTGTGTGTGTGTGTGTGTGTGTGTGTGTCTCTCTCTCTCACTCAATTCAATTCAATTCAATTCAATTCAATTCAAATGGTGCTTTATTGGCATGACAAATATGACACTTGTATTGCCAAAGCAATTGTTACATAAAAGTACAGTATCAGGATCTAAGCAATTATACAGGTACAAGGGATCTCTCTATATATGTATGTGTGTGTGTGTGTGTGTGTGTGTGAGAGTGTGTGTGTGTGACTCTCTCACTCTATCTCTCTCCCTATGTGTGTGTGTGTGTGTGTGTGTGTGTGTGTGTGTGTGTGTGTGTGTGTGTGTGTGTGGCTGGTGACTGGCAGACCATAAAGAACAACGGATCCAGAGAGACAAGCCCAGTGGCCACCATATGGCAGTGTGGAGAACAGATACACAGAGACACAGAGAGGAAAGGAGGGAGAGAGAAGGAGAGAGGGAGAGAGAGCAGGAGGGAGGGAAAGAGAGAGAGTGAGAGAAGGTGGAAGGGAGAGAAGAGGGAGAAGGAGGGAGGGAGAGAGAGAGAGGGAGTGAGAGAAGGTGGAAGGGAGAGAGAAGGAGGGAGAGAGAGAGCAGGAGGGAGGGAAAGAGAGGGAGTGAGAGAAGGTGGAAGGGAAAGAGAGAGAGAGAAGGAGGGAGGTAGAGAGAGAGCAGGAGGGAGGGAGAGAAAGAGAGGGAGTGAGAGAAGGTGGAAGGGAGAGAGAGAGAGAGAAGGAGGGAGGTAGAGAGAGAAAGAGGGGGAAAGTGAGTAGAGGGGTAGAGAGAGAAACCATACTGGAAAACAAACAAGCAAATGAATGGACAGTCAGGTCCACACACACACACACACACACACACACCTCACACACACACACACACACACACACAGTCAGGTCCTATCTGAGGTTTGGTTGGTCGCAATTACTTCAAAACCACATCTTCCCATCTACAGGTTCAAAACACGCCCAGCAAAACCACTTCTTTCCATTGCCATGCTCAAAGGGTGTGTGTGCGTGTGTGAGAAAGACAGATAGAGACGTCTAAGATGCCACACAGCATGTCTGAAACCCAGCACTTATATAATAATGCAGAAGCCCAGTAATCACCATTCTACACCCCTAAAGAGCATATCTGGTGACCTCATCAAAGCGTATCTGGTGACCTCATCTCAGAATGTGTTCATCAAGTAGTGAAAAGAGACGATCCAGGACCTCCCATCCCTATGCAACACTCCAATCAAAACACTGTCACCAACAACAGGGCATACATCACACAGTCTCCACACTCTTTACACTCTATTGATGCCAACCCTCTCCCCCAACGCACACAAACACACACACACACACGCGCACACACCACACACGCCAACACTGATGCACTCTACAAGAAAGGACAGAGCAGGCTGTACTTCCTGAGGAGGCTGCGTCCTTCAATGTGTGCAGTAAGCTCCTCAGGATGTTCTACCAGTCTGTTGTTGCCAGCGCCTCTTCTATGCAGTAGTATGTTGGGGAGGAAGCACAAGGAAGAAGGATGTGGGCTTAATTGACAGGCTGGTAAGGAAAGCTGGCTCTGTAGTGGGAGCTGAACTGGAGTGCATCACTTCACCATCTGACACAAAAGGACCCCGAACAAACTGATCAACATCTTGGACAATGAGTGTCACCCACTCCACAGCACTATTGTTAAGCAGAAGAGCCTGATCAGCTGGAGACTTCGGTCACTGCCTTGACAACTGACAGACTAAGAAAGTCATTTGTCCCCAGGGCCATTGAACTGTTCAATGCCCTCACTTAAGGGAAGAGGAGAGATAGACTTCTCTGCATAGTCTGTCTGCCTCTCCACCCCTCCATGTTTGGTACTGTCTGTCCACTAGCCACTTGTACCACTGTCTTTATGTCTCACTGCTGTTTGCGTGCTATATTAGCACATTAGCACATATGCATAACCCCCTCCACATGTCACAGCCGAACTGTGGCCACACTTATAAATTTTCTTAAATAGTTAAATATATAGATATATAGACTTTACTTTTACTTTATTTCTGCATTGTTGCACTGTTGACTTACTCATTTGCACTATCACCATGACCACTATCACCATTGCACTACCACCATGACACACATTCACACAGAGCACCTTTAGAGCACCTTACCATACCTTACTATGCACAGAGAATCACAGGCTCAGTCCCTGCCTCAGGTCATTGCAAAACGCCTCTGATTTATTAATCACCACTATGTGGATACTGTTTTAGAATTTATTTAGATTTAGAAGTGTTAGTTAGTATAATTTGTATTTTAGTATATTTTTATATATTTGTATTAAGTGTTAGTATAATTTGTATTTTAGTATATTTAGCATATTCTTTATCTTTTACTGTCCTTACTGTTAGTTGTGTTTTATATTATATACTTTTAATTACTCTTTCTGCTGTTAATGTGTTTGTGTTGTATGTATGCTGCTGCTGAGACCTTGAATTTCCTGGGGGATCAATAAAAGCATTCATCTATCTATCTATCTATCTATCATCTACACACACACACGCATGGAGGAGGAGAAGAGAGGAGAGGTGGAGGAGAAGTCAGGAGAGGAGAGGAGAAGAGGAGAGAAGTGAGAAAAGGAGAGGAGAGGAGAAGGAGAGGAGGAGAGGAAAAGAGGAGAGGAGAGGACAGGAGGAGAGAGAGAGAAAAGAGGAGTGTGTGTGTGTATGTGTGTGTGTGTGAGTGTGTTTATGTGAGTGTGTTTGTGTGAGTGTGCTATGATAGATAGATAGATAGATAGATAGATAGATACTTTATTGATCCTCAAGGGGAAATTCAAGATGTGGTGTGTTTGTGTGAGTGTGTGTGTGTGGTGTGTTTGTGTGAGTGTGCTTGGGCATGTGTGTGTTTGTGGTTGTGTGCTTGTGTGAGTGTGTTTGCGTGAGTGTGTTTGTGTGAGTGTGCATGTGTGTGTGTGTGTGTGGCTGTGTATGTGTTTGTGTGTGTGTTCATGCATGACCATACACTCAGATAAATATTGCAGGTCTCGTGTGTAAGTCTCATTTACATGCATAAGTCTCATTTACATGTACAGTATACTGTATGTGTGTGTGTGTGTGTGTGTGTGTGTGTGTGTGTGTATTTGGGTGTGTGCATGTGTGTGTGTGTGTGTGGAGTATCTGTGAATAAATGTCAGAAGTGAGTAATTGTACTTTTCCTGGATGTAGTGGTGTGTGTGTGTGTTTGTGTAAGTACGTGTGTGTGTGTGTGTGTGTGTGTATGTGTATGGATGCAATAGATTTGATTGAGAGATACAGGTGTGATTGAATGTGTGTGTGTGTGTGTGTGTTTGTATGTTTGTGTGTGTATGTATGTTCATGTGTGTATGTGTGCGTGTGTGTGTGTGTGTGTGCAATCTCTACCCTTTTCTACTCCGCTAGCTGGATTGGATTGCGCCAACATCTTTCCCCCAGCATCCCCTGTGTGTTCCCCTGGTCCCTCCTGCCCACACAGCAGTGTCCCAGTCCCTAGTAATCACCAGAGTGTGTGTGTGGTGTGAGTGTGTGTGGTGTGTGTGTGTGTGTGTGTCTGTAGTCTCAGAGGCAAATCTGTCTAGTGTCTGAGTGCAAATCTGTCTGTAGTCTCAGAGTGTACTCTCAGAGGCAAATCTGTCTGGAGTGTCAGAGGCAAATCTGTCAAATCTGTCTGTACTCTTAGAGGCAAATCTGTTTGTAGTGTCAGAGGCAAATCTGTCTGTAGTCTCAGAGTGTAAATCTGTCTGTAGTCTCAGAGTGTAAATTTGTCTGTAGTGTCAGAGTTTACTCTCAGAGTGTAAATCTGTCTGTAGTTTCATAGTGTAAATCTGTCTGTAGTTTCATAGTGTAAATCTGTCTGTAGTATCCAACCATCATTTTATTTCCCTCTCTCTCTTTCTCTCTCTATCTCTCTCTCTCCAAGCATCCAATCACCATTTTATTTCCCCTTTTGTGTGTGTGTGTGTGTGTGTGTGTGTGTGTGTGTCTCTCTCTCTCTCTGTGAGTATTGTTGTTCCTACCAAACCCAGTCCCACTAATAGATGAGTGCGCTTGTGTTTCCTACTTTAATAATATTAAAAATAAAGAGCGCTCTGCTTTCCTGTTGGTCACTGTGTGCCTAATAGTGATGGCGGGGATGTTAAGAGTGCTTCAGGCCTCATCAGCCTAAACGCAGAGTGGACTGTGCTCGTTTGACATTTTTGGGGGTATTCTTCTCGTGCCCTCTTCACACACCTGCTGCCATGTTATACAATTTGTCGTGTCTTTAAATGGAACATGCGGGCTGAGGTTCAGCACTATTCATGTGTAACTCGGCACTCACAACATCACTCAATACAAAGAAAGAGGTGAAAACGACCACTTTAAAACAATAATCCTGCTCATGCACACAATCCTACACATTTTGTCCACCATGTTGTTGTATCCTACAAGTAATTTTGATGTTTCTCACGGGTGATTTGCCTTTAAAAAATTGTGTCTGATTTTACAATTACAGAACATTTATTTAGCACCAGAAGTGTTTAAAAAGGGCTCACACAGCTCAGAATCGGATCCCGGACCTCGGAAGTTAAGTTCCTTTAACCCCTTGAGTTCAATGAGTTGGCAATGAGTTCCTTTAACCCTTTGAGAAAGCAGCATCCCGCTTGGACTTTCCTTCGAGGAAACAGTGCCTTACGCTTGTACGCGGGCACATGCCACCTACAGGTAGAGGCGGGGCCAAATCCACCCTGCAGCCGCCAGGCGTCTGTTTGGGTGTCATTACTGACCGCAGTTGTTTGGGCGGCTTACACTGGCTCAGTTACACCTGAGACTTTACTGATCCCAAGCAGTTGTTGTAGTTGTTAGATAGATAGATAGATAGATACTTTATTGATCCCCAGGGGAAATTCAAGGTCTCAGCAGCATATATACAACACAAACACATTCTTTAACAGCAGAAAGAGTAATTAAAGTATATATAATATAAAAAACACAACTAAGCAGTAAGGACAGTAGAAGATAAAGAATATGCTAAATATACTAAAAATACAAATTATACTAACACTTAATACAATATATAAAAAATATACTAAAATACAAATTACAAATTACAAATTATACTAACACTTAATCTAAATCAATTCTAAAAAACAGTATCCACATAGTGGTGATTAATACATCAGAGGCCTTTACAATGACTGAGGCAGGGACTGAGCCTGTGAATCTCTGTGCATAGTAAGGTATGGTAAGGTGCTCTAAGGTGCTCTGTGTGAATGAGTGTCATGGTGGTAGTGCAATGGTGATAGTGGTCATGGTGATAGTGCAAATGAGTAAGTCAACAGTGCAACAATGCAGAAATAAAAGTAAAGTAAAGTCTATATATCTATATATATTTAACTATTTAAGAAAATGTATAACAGTTAAACTGTGGCATGGGGTTATGCATATGTGCTATGTGCTAATATTTGAGGCATAAAGACAGTGGCACAAGTGGCTAGTGGACAGACAGTACCAAACATGGAGGGGGGTAAAGAGGCAGACAGACCATGCAGAGAAGCTCTATCTCTCCTCTTCCTTAAGTGACATAAACATATTACACACACACACACACAGACACCCATATATATATATATATATATTGTTTTAAAAAATGGAGATATAGCATTTTGGAACCAAACTTCGTCAAATGTGTGTATATATATAATATATACTGTATATACTGTATATATATATATTATAGTTACAGTAGCGCTGATATATCAAGCGCCTACTGTAACTGAGTAACTGTAATATATATCATATATGAGTAACTGTAATATATATCATATATCAAGCACCTACTGTAACTGAGTAACTGTAATATATATCATATATGAGTAACTGTAATATATGTATCATATATCAAGCGCCTACTGTAACTGAGTAACTGTAATATATATCATATATGAGTAACTGTAATATATATCATATATCAAGCGCCTACTGTAACTGAGTTTGGCTGTACACAAGGCCAGTGAGGCAGTTTGTTTACTAGTGCTATGAACAAAACAGCCTTTTTCTTCCTATATACATTCCAATTTGTAATGTACAAGAATATATGTGCGAGTGGTAAGTGTGTATCTGTGGTAATTGTGTGTGTGTGTGTGTGTGTGTGTGTGTGTGTGTGTGTGAGGCATATGTGTGGATACTTAGTAGTGTATGTGTGTATATGTGAGGTATATGACTGTATAAGATTCAAATTCAAATGTGTTTTTAATCACATACACATCACACACAGCTGAGTCTATATAGATGAGCTGTAAGTATTTCTGTGCAAAATTGTATCTATAAAATATGCCTAAAAAATACACAACTAAGAAACATTTTCATTCACATTTGGAAGGTTCTGCTTCAGTGCAGGCTTTCATAACTGGTACAACAGGCTGCTTCTCTTCTAAGCCCTCAGTGGTCACACACACACACACACACACACACACACACACACACACACACCACACATACACACACTCACACACACAAAATATATATACCTCTTTCCTCTCTCTCAAACTATGTCTCACACACACTCAACACATACACACATCTCTCTCCCTCACACACCAAATACATAGCCCCCCCCTCTCTCTCTCGCACACACACACACACACACACACACACACACATAAAGGCAGTGTTTTGTTCACCTACACAGGAAGGCGGGGGGTGTCTCAGACGTTGTGACTCATACTGGGTTGGTGGCCAGAGAGGACCTCCACCTCCTCAGTTCCACACCCCTGCTGACCAATCACATCTCTGGGAAAGGGCAGTCTAACCAATCACATCTCTGGGAAAGGGCAGTCTGACCAATCACATCTCTGGGAAAGGGCAGTCTGACCAATCACATCTCTGGGGGAGGCAGTCTGACCAATCACATCTCTGGGGGAGGCAATCTAACCAATCACATCTCTGGGAAAGGGCAGTCTGACCAATCACATCTCTGGGGGAGGCAGTCTGACCAATCACATCTCTGGGGGAGGCAATCTAACCAATCACATCTCTGGGAAAGGGCAGTCTGACCAATCACATCTCTGGGAGAGGCAGTCTGACCAATCACATGTCTGGAAGAGGCAGTCTGACCAATCACATGTCTGGGAGAGGCAGTCTGACCAATCACATCTCTGGAACTGTCTGAACATCACTGTCTAGGACCACCGAGCTGATAATCAGCAGGGTCGCCCATCACAAATTCGGACTGTCTAGTCATTCCAGTGCTCTCCAGACTGCCAGTGAATTCTCCGGGTTGGTCAGTTATAAAGAACTTTGTTGGTGTTGCATCGCGGAAGACACAGCTGTGCTTAGTTTTCACGCTGGTCATCTTTGCCCTTGGACATTTTCAGCCGGTTGGAAATTGGACTAATTTTATTTTTAATTTTTATTTATTTTATTTATTAATTTGTTTGTTGTATGTCTTGTATGTCTTGGTGTCACGGGTAGCTGGCGACTACGCCGCTCCGTCTGGCATCTATTGTCTTTGTTAGTCTGTGTCAATGACAATGTCTTATATGTGGAGCACTTTGGGTTGCACTCTGTGCATGTTAAATGCGCTATACAAATAAATCTGACTTGAATTTATTTGACTTGGAGGGAAAACTAGGGGAGGCAGTCTGACCAATCACATCTCTGGAAGGTAAACTAGGGGAGGCAGTCTGACCAATCACATCTCTGGAAGGAAAACTAGGGGAGGCAGTCTGACCAATCACATCTCTGGAAGGTAAACTAGGGGAGGCAGTCTGACCAATCACATGTCTGGGTAACTCAACTTCTCAACTCTCCGCCCACAGAGACAAGCATCTGTTAAAATTCAACTTCTGTATGTGAAATTGTGGTTGAACAACAACAACAACAACAACAACAGGTCATCAGCTTAACCAAATCCAACCCCCTAACCTAAACCTTACCTGTAGATTGTAGTTAACAGAGTGCCACCAGATAATTTGTTAATAATCTGAGCGTCTGCGGACTATCCAAGTGCAGTGTGGGCGATTTCTGACATGTGATGGGAATGAACAGTAGGAAGGGCCGTTTCTCCTGCGACGCCTGGAATGGACATCTAGCTCACCAAGGATCAACTGCTGCATTCCTTTCCTCCCTCTCACAGTTGCAGTCAGTGATTGCGCAGGAAGTCCTGTTTGTTTGTGTTTACGTTTATAATTCAATTTATTAGCAGAAGCTTTTGTTCATAGCAATGTACAATACATTATATTTTAACCAAGGACCAAACAAAACATGCCAGAGAGGTCGCTCACCCCTCCTTCAGTATTCCCAGAGAGGTATCTCACCCCTAACTTCAGTATTCCCAGAGAGGTATCTCACCCCTAACTTCAGTATTCCCAGAGAGGTCGCTCACCCCTAACTTCAGTAGCTCACCCCTCCTTCAGTATTCCCAGAGAGGTCGCTCACCCTCCCTTCAGTATTCCCAGAGAAACTCCACACAGGGTTTTGTTTTTGTTTGGGGGACAGGCTGCCCCCACTTTGGTTGTTTCCAGTTTTTGGAACCTGAGCCACCTAGAGAGTTTTTTTTTTAATTTTTACAGTGTACTCATGGAATGGGCAGCGCACTCACGGAATGGGCAGTGTACTCACGGAATGGGCAGCGTACTCACAGAATGGGCAGCTAGTGGTCGTAAGGGAGGTGATTGCGGAATGTGACAAAAAAAATGTTATGAGCTTGAAATCGACGTAAAATCGCTGTCTACACCTTTAAGTGTTTACTGTAAGATTGAATAGCAGAAGTAACAACTGTGAGTGTCAAAGGACTCAGATGTGGAAACAGAGGATATGGTTGAATCAGCAGACTTAGTTTTAATTTGAATGACAGAATGCAGCACAGCAGGATATGGTAGAAAACATGCAGGAGATCACCAGGGCAAAAAGATACAAAAAACAGTTTCAGGACTTTCAAGTCCAAAAACATGGGAGATAAATGTTAAAAAACAGTTAATCAAAATCCAAAGTCAAAGCTCAAAAGATCAGCGCTTAACGCTTGTAAGGTGTTCAGGTCTATGTGACATGTTTTCAATGTTTGCTAAAAGAAGAATTATGCTATTATTTCTTCTAACTCAAACTCATTGGCCTTAGCTCATTTTCTGTGAAGAACATAAAAAATAACTTATTTTCAATGACAGCACACCAGGGATGTAGTGGAGGCTAAACGCAAATAAAAGCAGTGTCAGAAATAGAGTTCATCCACCTCTTATTAGAGTTTATCCAGCTCTCAAAAGAGTTTGTTCACCAATTGCAAATTTTAACATTCAAAAATCCCATTGTATTATCCACATTCACAATATGTACACTCCTCAACGCTATAGAAACCATTTAATACCACTGGTATTGTTATAGACATTGGACAATAACCTCCACCATCACCAAACATCTTCTGAATGCCTTTTATAAAAATCTGATACCGCTTTTATGTTACCACTACACCCCTGCACATACACACACACACACACACACACACCTCTTATGTTACCACTACACCCCTGCACATACACACACACACACACACACACACACACCTCTTATGTTACCACTACACCCCTGCACATACACACACACACACACACACACACACACACCCTCTTATTTTACCACTACACCCTGCACACACACACACACACACACACACACACACACACACACACACACACACACACACACACACACCTCTTATTTTACCACTACACCCCTGCACACACACACTTCTTATTTTACCACTACATCCCTGCCGCACACGGTACACCCCACCTGTGTGTTCGGGTCTGCTGGACCCGAGTGTAGTAATTGTAGGTGTTTATGTACCTCAACTGTGTCCTCCTTCTATCTGGGCCTGCTGTGTGTGTGTGTGTGTGTGTTTGTCTGTATCTGTATGTGTGTCTCTGTTTGTCTGTGTGTGTGTCTGTGTGTCTATGCGTCTGTATGTGTGTGTGTCTGAGTGTAGGTGTTTGTGTGCGGGAATGTTGTCTTTCTGCTCCTGCTATTCCCACACAAAGTTACAAAATTGTTACATTTCAAGCACTTTCACCTGCTCTGCACCAATTAATGATCAAAATCCTGCTTCTATTTTTGTACCTTTTTTATAATTGAATTTCCTGAAATAACATTAAAACAAATCATTAACATTAAACAAATCAAAAACTTCATTACAGTTTTTCAAATTAATAACTTATTTACAGGTTCTCTCAGTGGCTTTTGTGCATTTCTCAAATCATCATTAACCCTTTAGGCGCCAGAGGTTTTTTTTCGAAACGTTCAATTTTGACAACTTAATTTCAAAAGGCTATATCTTAAAAAAGTGATAAGCGATAGAGACTTTCTGTAAATTAGAGAAATATTAAGGATGACCCAAAGTTTATGTAGGGATTAAATGTTTATATCTAATTTGCATATTATGACGTCATATGGTGGCGGCCATCTTGGATTATAGAATTTTCATGAAAAGTCGCATGTTTGAATGATAAAATGCACCACTTCTTTCCCCCCAAAATGTCCCTCACCTTCTGTATGCTATATTGCACAATACTCAATGCTCAGGTAAATACTAAGTAGTAAACAAACTATGTAAATCATTACTAATAAATGGCAGAAACAAACCAAATGCATGTAGCGGTAGGCGCCTTTTGCTGTAGAGATTTTCCATTTACTACATACAGTAGGCACTCTGATTCCATTTATGGGGCACATATATATTATTCAGATGACACACAAACACAAGTAGACAAGACCTGTTTAGTTCAAAAGCTCACTTGCCACGGCAAGGCACAGATCAAGAGTGAGATGACGAGACAAGACAAGAGACAATCTTAGTATTTGTTTTTCTTTTTGTTGTTTTTGTTGATGTTTTTTGTTGTTGTTTTTTTCTTAGCTGACAAAGAAATACACATCACAAGGACATGAACACACAAAAAAGAACACATATATGTCCTAAATGGTCAGGGAAATAGATCACTAGTCAACAGTGTAAATCATTACTAATAAATGGCTGACAATTTTTTTTTTTATGTAGCAGGCCTTTTGCTGTAGAGATAATGACTCCCTATCCCTATCCATACAGGGCCGGCATTCCCATCATCTTGTGATAGACTATGCATGGCCGAATGGCTCTCCTGCCCCGTGTCACCACCTCTGCTCCTGTTGCGAGCAGCATGGCCAGATCTGCCTCAAGCTTCAAGGCCGAAAGTGGAGAGAATTTGCGCAGCTCGACTAGGCCTACTGTCATTCTCATTGCGACTCCCCACACTGCCTCTACGTTCCCCCTAACTGTTCTATGAGCACTTCCGACCTCGTCTAACATACCCAGTGGCATTAGACAAAGGCTCCACCACGTTACTGTCGCCGCTGATTGCGGAGAGGCACACGCTCAGAAGACAGAAGCTAGCTATGGATATTAGGCTACCTCCAGCCTCGTTAAAAGCCACACCACTAACACCCTGCTAACTTCCCGATGAACACCGAACCCGTGAAACATTATTCCCACCAGTGACATTGGGCAAACGATTCAACGCTTGTGCTTGGTGTAAGCTAAACTATGGAGTAAACTCTCACTTTGTCCTAGCCTAGAAATCTAGGACGCACCTAAGCGGCAAATTAATTTGCTCAGCCTGTACGCCTAGTAGCAAACCATAGGAATTTCTATTGGCTAACACCGTGGATGTTATTCAATCACAGCGCTATTTTTGTTAGAGAGTCTTAAGGCGGGCTTAACAGGATAACGACAGTCCTGTGGACGGTGAACAACAAGGAATGTGGCTATGGCGAACAAAGAGCGGTTGTTTGAATCGGCGTTATGGTCAACTTTGGAGGAGTTGGACTTGTGCTTTTCTTTGAAAGTTGAGCAACACAATGCACTTAAGTCATTCCTTTCAAGAAGGATGTATTTGCCGCTTTGCCGAATCGGATAATGGATATGGTCGTGAGCGCTGGCCTATTGCATGCCTAGGCAGTTTGAAAGACAATTCTCTGCCCGCCCCTTGGATTAAGCGAGGTGAATGGCTCGATTCCAGACTATACATTTCAATGATATAGGATTGCCCGCCAGGCTAACTTTGTCCAGCTGCATCATTGCAAGGCAGGGACGCATCTGAAGCCTCACTAAACGAATCACCGCCATTTTCTGAAGGCAGATATTCCCCTTCAGAATCAGGGTCCGCGAATAGAAGACCCAACACTTCATTTCAGGTAAACTTTTTTGATGCCATTAGACGATAATCTAATGCAAATACTCGCTGACGTTGACAATATCGCTCTGACAAAGTGGCTCACACACACACTAGCTCCGGTATTTCACACACTGATTCAATGCGCTGTAGCTAGACAGTTTTGTTTAAAGCATGCCCCTTTTTCGACTTGGGATGACGTATGACATGTCTACCATCTAGTGGAGTGGAGGTCGAACGAAATATGACACCCTATTTGACTAAATCGGCCGTTTTATTCAGTACCGCATTTGCACAACAATTAGTGCATTTCTCAAAACAATTAGTGCAAACTACACCACCTGAAAGTATGTGTTTTCCTCAAAATGCTTTGTTTATGTCTCAAAAGCAAGCAAGCTGTTTGTTCAAGATTTGGAGAAACTGCTTTTATGAGGTGCATATGTGACAAGATGATATTGAGTTTGAACAAGCAGTTTCATCTGAGAAATGCACCAAAATGTGTTTTACCCAAATACCCCAAATGCCAAAAGGACTTAATATCCTGACATCTTCCGCTCTCTTTGGGCTGGATGTCCTGAATGGGGAAAAGGTCCGGTTTCATGGTCCAGTCCAGTCCAGTCCACACACACACACACACACACACACACACACACACACACACACACACAGCCCAGAGGTGGTAGTCACTGCTCATTTCCAATGATTTAATTAGCTGCTCAACAGATGCTTCTTGCCTCTGCAACACTTTTCAGGCTGTCGAATCAGCCACGCAACACTGGGCTTAGCAAACAAAGCCGACTGTGTCAGATTTACTCAAAGGGGAAATATGACAAGAGATGAGTAGGACCACACTAGACCATGCTGGACCACACTAGACCACACTAGACCACACTGGACCACACTAGACCACACTAGACCACACTGGACCACACTAGACCATGCTGGACCACACTGGACCACACTAGACCATGCTGGACCACACTGGACCATGCTGGAGAATGCTGGACCATGCTGGACCACACTGGACCATGCTGGATAATGCTGGACCATGCTGGACCACACTGGACCATGCTGGAGAATGCTGGACCATGCTGGACCACACTAGACCATGCTGGACCACACTGGACCATGCTGGAGAATGCTGGAGAATGCTGGACCATGCTGGACCATGCTGGATAA
>NC_063212.1:24046821-24064321 GCF_017589495.1 Alosa alosa | reverse complement strand
TGTTATTTTTAATGCATGAATTCACATTAGACATTATGTCCCAAGAGTACTCAATTATAATCCAGTTTAAATGTAAGAAATCCTAAATAATGGATTAATTTTACATCAGTACCCTCCCAACATCGTCTCACACAAAAGGCCCATTACTGTCAGTGCTGACAAATAAATAATATTTAATATGGTAAGAAATATTTGATCAAGTTTATAACATTTATCCATTAAATGTAATCTACATTTGACATTTAGCTAATCTTGATGAATGGAACCTTTCTTGTAATATAGCAAGCATATCTAAATGTCAAAAATGAGCTGTAAGCTCAAAGCTCTCTTTTGAGGGTTTTAGGGTATCAATGAACTACATGATCCTGTGTTGCTTTCATTTGAGGGTTTTAGGGTATCGGTAAACTACATGATGCTGTTGCTTTCATTTGAGGGTTTTAGGGTATCGGTAAACTACATGATGCTGTTGTTTTCATTTGAGGGTTTTAGGGTATCGATAAACTACATGATGCTGTTGCTTTCATTTGAGGGTTTTAGGGTATCGATAAACTACATGATGCTGTTGCTTTCATTTGAGGGTTTTAGGGTATCGGTGAACTACATGATGCTGTTGTTTTCATTTGAGGATTTTAAGGTATCGGTAAACTACATGATTCTGAGTTGTTTTGTTGGAGATTAACAGATTTGTATTCTTCTCCTTTTTCTCTGTTTCTGTTCTTATTTCTACTCCTTTTTATACACTCCACCATCCTCCCTTCTCAACCTTTTTCTATTTGTTTCTCTCCCTCGTTCTCATCCCTATTTTCCCATCTTCCTCATCTCTTTCCCCCACTCATTTCCAATCGATCCACTCCATCTCCCTATCTTTACACTCCTCTTCTCTCCATCTGTCCATCCCTCACTACAAACTGCTATCTTTCCCTACCACATCCATCTTTCTACTTTTCTCTCTCCCTCCCTCCATCCATCTCTTTCTCTCTCTCTCTATCCTCCTCCCTCTCTCTTCCTCCCCATCCCTCCCTCTCTCTATCTCTCCACCCCTCCTTCTCTGTCTTTCTCTCCACCCCCTCTCTCTCCATCCCTCTCTCTTCCTCCCCATCCCTCCCTCTCTCTATCTCTCCACCCCTCCTTCTCTGTCTTTCTTTCCACCCCCTTCTCTCTCTCCATCCCTTCTTCTCTCTCTTTCTCTCCCCCCCTCTTTCCACCCCCTCTTTCCACCCCCTCTCTCCACCCCCTCTCTTTCCACCCCCTCTTTCTCTCCACCCCCTCTCTCTCCATCCCCCTCTCTTTCCACCCCCTCTTTCTCTCCACCCCTCCTCTCTCTCTCCATCCCCTCTCTCTCCACCCCCTCTCTTTCCACCCCCTCTCTCTCCATCCCCCTCTCTTTCCATCCCCCTCTCTTTCCACCCCCTCTTTCTCTCCACCCCCTCCTCTCTCTCTCCATCCCTCCTTCTCTCTTTCTTTCTCTCCACCCCCTCTCTCTCATTCATCCCTCCATTCCTCTGTCTCCAGCTGCTGACCTTCTCATCATCTATGAGGCCGAGACGGAGCAGTGGGCGTCCTACATGCGCTCCGTGCTCGTCGGCCCTGTTGCCGATGAGGGCATCTGTTGCTACGACATCGCCACGGTGACCGGCAGGAAGAGCCAGGAGGACTTCCTGTGCCTGGTGCAGTACCGCTGCAAGCTGCTCATCCTGTCGCGCGGGCTGCTGGAGGCGCTCTGCCCGCTGCGGCGCTTCTTTCTGGCGCGTGTACTGACGCCTCCCAGCCAGGTGGTGGTGCTGCTGTGCGGCGTGCCCAGCCTGGCGCCGCTCCTGGAACAGGTGCCCCTGCAGGGGGACGTCTACCTGCAGATCTCCAGCGAGCAGGAGGCCCACGAGTACACGGCCACCGTGGCCGACATCGTACGCAAAGGTACGTGTTGCTGTCTGTGTGTGTGTGTGTGTGTGTGTGTGTGTGTGTGTGTGTGTGTGTGTGTGTGTGTGTGTGTGTGTGTGTGTGTTTGTGTGTGTGTGTGTGTGTGTGTGTGTCTGTGTGGCAGCGGCGGTGGCAGTTTGACGCTGATGTGCGGAGTTGTAGTGAAAACAACGGAATGTGGAATCTAATGTAATGGAAGGTCGAAAGAGGAGTGTGACGCACTTATGTCAGTACACTTTACACAGTACTCACTCTCAACACACACACACACACACACTTATGTCAGTACACTTTACACCTCTGCTATGCAAACAGTGTTGACTGTATAAAGGCTGACAAGGAGTGGGAGGATATAGTTGGGTTGGGGGGGAGTATTATAAAGGTCTCTGACTAATGTGCCCCCCCAACACACAAACACACACACACACACACCCTAAAGTCATGCTGACTTACACTCACATTGGTCCAGGGACCAGATGTGGGAAGACAGAGGCACAGAGGAAGAGAGTAGACAGAAATATAGGTGATGGCTGTGGGGTAAACAAGACAAGTTTGATACACCTCAGAGACCAACCTCTCTCTCTCTCTCTCTCTCTCTCTCTCTCTCTCTCTCTCTCTGTGTGTGTGTGTGTGTGTGTGTGTGTGTGTTTTGTGTTTACATATGGGCATTTGTGTGTATTGAAGTGTTAGTGAATGTGTGTGTGTGTGTGTGTGTGTGTGTGTGTGTGTGTTTGTGTGTGTGTTAGTGTGTGTGTTTTGTGTTTACATACTGTATGGTGCATTTTTGGCTATTGAAGTGTTAGTGAGTGTGTTTGTGTGTGTCAGTGAGGGTGTGTGTGGCCATAACTGTGCATTAACATGAGATCATATCAGCAGTATGAGCAGCATGAGAGTTAATGGCACGACGTACCATTTCATCTCCATCTCTGCTACAGTATGTGGTGTGATCAGTGGGAGCCTGTGGTAGTGGATGTGTGTGTCTGTGTGTGTGTGTGTGTGTGTGTGTGTGTGTGTGTGTGTGTGTGTATGTGGGGGTGTTCAGTGGGAGCCTGTGGTAGTGGATGAGGGGTTAATAGCTGAGCGATGCAGGAACTGGCCGAGGGTGTTGCTCAGGTCAGGTGTGTGTGTGTGTGTGTGTGTGTGTGTGTGTGTATGTGTGTTAGTGGCAAATCATATGCAAATCTGCTCATTTCCTCTGACGTCAGTCAAGTGTGTTATTCGCGCCCATGCAAATCTGACCTATTCCTTGTCCACTCACACACACACACACACACCACCACGTAGTGCCGAGAGAAAAGCCGCAGGGACTGGGCTTCAAAGTCACTAATGAATCTCAAGATATGCTATAATAGCATGCAAGACTCGTTATTAACCTGTTATAAAAGGTATAATAACAATGCTATAACATATCAATAAGCTAGGTCATATTTAAGGACACAGGTGCAACTCAGGCCTTTTGGAGGGGAGAGAACAGATATAGTCAATGTTACATTTATTCATTTGCAATGTTTACAGATTTATAATTAAAACAGCATGAAGCTCAACAGAAAGGCATTATACATCTTTCAGGCATATTACTGTGAAAATAAAATGTATAGGAAACGCGCTTCAGACGTACTGTATTACTGGGAAAATAAAATGTATAGGAAACACGTTTCAGACGTACTGTATTACTTGGAAAATAAAATGTATAGGAAACACGTTTCAGACGTATTACTGGAAAAATAAAATGTATAGCAAACACGTTTCAGACATATTACTGGGAAAATAAAATGTATAGCAAACACGTTTCAGACATATTACTGGAAAAATAAAATGTATAGCAAACACGTAGACATATTACTGGAAAAATAAAATGTATAGCAAACACGTTTCCTCTTCCAGGCTGTTTCTGCAGAGATGGAGGAGTGTTTGGTTCTAAGCACAATCAAATACAGAATCATTCATCATATCTCACACACACACACACTCTCTCTCTCTCTCTCTCTCTCTCCCTCTTACACACACACACACACACACAAACACACACACACACACACAGAATCATTCACCATATCAGATGAACAGATGAGCATCTTGACAAGCTGCACAGAAGTTCGTCAGTGATGAGAAATGAGTGTGCACAAGCACACACACATATACACTCACACACACACACACACACACATATACACTTACACACACACACACACATACACGCACACATACACTCACACACAGTCACGTAGACACACACACACACACACACATACACACACACACAGTCATGTAGACACACACACGCACAGTCACACACACATATACACACACACACACGCTCACACACAGTCACGTAGACACACACACACACACACACACACACACACACACACACACATAGACACACACACAGACAGACTATGCAATCACGCAGACACACATACATACACACGCACATGTGCACACACACACAGATACACATGCACTTAGAGACACACACACACACCTTACACACCACTGTTTCACCTATACTGCTTAGTGACCAGGCCAATTATATGATCCAGAGGAAATGACCCCTCTGGTAAAGTCTGTTTATACTGGAGCGCTCCCCTCTCCAGCCACTGCACAGATGCTCTATCCGCCTGTATGCCTGCCTACCTGCCTGTCTGTCTGTCTGCCTGCCTGCCTGCCTGCCTGTCTGTCTGCCTGCCTGCCTGCCTGCCTGCCTGCCTGCCTGCCTGCCTGTCTGTCTGTCTGACTGTCTGTCTGTCTGTTTGCCTGCCTGTCTGTCTGTCTGTCTGCCTGTCTGTGTCTATCTGTCTGCAGAGCCATCAGGATGTGTTTCGTTCGCATTACTGTGTGAATCTTAGTGTTTGTTGCAGCACTGCCTAGAGATATGTGTGTGCATGTGTGTGTGTATATATATGACTGTCCCTATCTGTGGGTTCACTAAACCATAGTGCGCCCGTCAGGATGCATTTCAGCCATGTGTGTGTTAGTGGTGCTAATCGCGGCGTTCATCCCAGCGCAGCTGAGCAACAGCATAGAGAACCTCACAAACAGACAGACTGCACCAGACATCTGGCTTCGATTCTCCAGCTGCATGATGGATCTCCTGCAAGAAAAGGACACTGCGTCTACGCTGGGGATGCAGACAAAGATTCAGGAAAAATGTAGCTCTAAAAGCACGTCCTAACTGCACGCGTGCAAGCGACTGTCGTGTAGTATTGAGTGTTCTCTGACCACCATGAATCCATTAAATATGCTGTTCTATTCTATTATAATAATAATAATAATACATTTTATTTAGAGCCTTTCATGTCACCCAAGGTCACTTCACAAATAAACAAAACAAAAAGGTTGTAAAATTATAGTCATCTGAAAAAAATAAATTAAAAGTAAAAATAAAAAAGTCAGTCAGTCAGTCAGTCCAATAAGCCATCTTGAAGAGATATGTTTGAAGTGTGCTTTTAAAGTCAGTAATTGAGTCACAATGTCTCATGTAGTCTGGCAGTGAATTCCACAGCTTGGGGGCTATGTAGCTGAAAGCCCTCTCTCCCTGGGTGCTGAGGTTCACATTAGAGACATGCAGTAGGCCTGCTGAGGAGGATCTCAGTGAGCCGGGCAGGAGTGTAGACTTCTAGGAGGTCAGTGAGGTAGGTGGGGGGGGCATAATTGTGTAGGGCCTTGTATGCCAGGAGTAGGACTTTGAAATGTATTCTGTAGGCAACTGGAAGCCAGTGCAGTTGCATCAGTAATGGTGTTACAAGTGGATTTGGAGCCTATAATAATCCTTGCTGCAGAATTCTGAATTAGTTGGAGCCGATGGAGTATTATGCAGTCATATTTCACGTTGAAAATATCGAAGCAATGCGAGCGACAGAAAGGACACAGAAATGGGGGCGTCCAACAAAAGTCCTGCTCAAAAACGTTACGCCACATGGCTGTGCACAACACTGTGTCGTGGCGTGCCCAGACATTTCGATGGAATCAAACTTATTTTTTCCCTAACTCTCTCTCGCATCGCACGCAGTTAGGATACGGTGTAAGGGTCAGTTAGAATATGGTGTAAGGGGATCGACAGGAATCAAACTTATTTTTGCTCATAAAACGCCAGGTGCAATGTTTTATACAATACGCAGGCGCTTTTCCACTTGGAGTTTGACTTTTTTTCAAACAAGACGCAGGTTAAGCGACGCAGGAATAAACTTATTTTTCCCGAATTAAAACGGGTCAGTTAGAATATGGTGTAAGGGGATGATCGGACAGGACGCGCTTTGCTGCTCATAAAACGCCAGGTGCACCATGTTTTTATACAATACGCAGGCGTTTTTCCACATGGAGTTTGACTCTTTTTTCAAACAAGCGGCGGCAAGCAGCATAAAAAGCATAAAGGCTCTGGCGCATAAGCACGACGCGACGCTTTACTGTCAAAACCAAACAAGGCGCACATCACTGATCTGGGGCGCATGCAGTGTACACAACGCTTACTGCCAAAACCAAACAAGGCGCACATCACTGCTCTGGGGCGCATGCAGTGTACACGACGCTTACTGTCAAAACCAAACAAGGCGCACATCACTGCAAAAACCGCATCCTGTCTGATTGCCCCCTAATTCCACTCCCTACAAGAGTGTCTTTTTGAGGATGTACGCCACACACAAAAATACTTTTTGTTTTTCTTATGAAGATCAAGCTGCTGTTTGTTGAGGAAAGGCACTTTTCGAACAGCAGCTCTTCCAGACAAAGCTAGTGCCTGTAGGCAAGCGTAGAGCCAATTAGCCTCCCACGACCCCCCGCACAGCACAGCAGAGCTCATCAGTGTCTAGCCGCCACAGGATCTAAGTAACCCTCTCCTCCTCCGTGCGTTGGTCTGACAGGTGGACAGGTCACATCCATGGAGCCCGTCTCCCGTAGGGCATCTGGACCCGACGCCAGGCTGGAGAAGAAGCTCTCTGCTGGGGGAGCCGTTGCAGCCAAAGCCCCCCTGCTGCTGGTACCCTCCAGAGTGCCTTGTGAGGTCAGTCCAAAGATCCCTACACACTCTCTAGGGTAGAGAAATAGTGTTGACACACTCTCTAGGTTACAGTACTAGTGTTGACACTCTCTAGGTTACAGTACTAGCGTTGACACACACTCTAGGTTAGAGAAATAGTGTTGACACATGCAGTAGTAATATATCACTGTGTGTGTGTGAGAGTGTGTGCGTGTGTGTGTGTGTGTATCAGAGTTTCCGCTAGAAAAAAATGGTGCCGGTCAAAGTGACCGGCAGAGGTTTCTTTTTCTGGACATTTGGATGATATGTCGGTCAAATATCTATTATCGCTTCTTAATTAGTCAAATTGAGGAAAACTGGAGACAGGCTATGTAGCTTAAAGAATGACATAATCAGGCTGTATAGAATGCAACGTGTTCATTAGCCTAACTTAAACATGCCTAACAAGATCTAGCCAGTATCTATGTTTTCATGGACAGCAAGTGTCCGCTTTAAAATGGTTTAAAAAAAGGCTACGCTGTTTGTTGCTGCTACCCACGCTATCTCCAGTGGTGACTGTTTAACTTGCACAGATGTGCACACACAAGAATGAGCGCTCACACCACTACCCCCTAAGCTATGCCTCTTTATTTGATAACAATTAATTAAGAAATGTTGCTTATTCTGGGAAATGTTTAGTTTATTTTTCTTTCAGCCCACGGTTCATTGATACCGTTACCGGGACACCAGGCAAGCCTGATGCTTTTTCTCTACAAAACTCCCCCTCGCTCGGTCTGAAGCTCTTTTCCCTTTCTTTGCGTCTTCCGTCCAAGGGTTTTCGCTGCTTTTTAGCCGCTCTGCCATTATACACACATTTGCAACAATCTCTAGCGCTTTTGTTAGCCTGCCTCTGTGCTGTAAACTGATCCTGCTTCTGTCGGCCGGTAGGATACACCGAACTTGCAAGTGGGATATTCTTCCTACAGAAAGTAGGGGCGGGCGAGAGAGCCTTCATTCCCCCCGTAATGAGTCATTTAACCATATACCGACTTACGAAGATGATTAATTAACATGAAAACGTTGCCTGGTGTCCCTTTAATTGTGCCGGAAATTATCAGTGGACCAGCAATCTCCTCGTCGAGGAGGCCCTAACCCTAAAGAACACAGTTGCATGTCCAGTGTACACAGAGAATGACAGTGTCTTGGAGCGGCCAGGCTTCAGACGTTACCAATTTATCATCATCCATCGTGTCTGGCCTCTGAAAAAACTTTTAAGGCTAGTCTGCCTGGGCCTGGCCATGTTTGAACCGCCTCACTCATTTGTTCGTTGTTTAACATGGACATTTTAAGCGTGCGCTTCTTATTTGAAATGCAGCATAGGTTATGCGTGTTGTTTAATAGCCTACTTTTCAAACGGTAGAGCCTGTTCATTTAAAAACATAGCCAGAGGACGTATAATATAGGCTTACATATTAAGGCTTATTCTCAAATTCAGATTGCGTTAGGGGACGGGATTATTAGCCAATTTCAATCGGACAATTTGACCGGAGAGATTTAATTTTGTCAGACATTTCATTTTTTTTCCGGCCAATATCCGGTAATTACCGGACAACGGAAACCCTTGTGTGTGTGTGTGTGATATATGCAGTAGTAATATCTAGCTACGGTCTCCTCTGCACTGTCACTCCAATGTTGTAATGTCTTTCTGTAAATCACTGTAAGGCCAACATGCTGATGTGGTATAGAGTAGAGTAGAGGCACAACATGCTGATGTGGTATATAGTAGAGTAGAGGCACAACATGCTGATGTGATATAGAGTAGAGGCACAACATGCTGATGTGGTATAGAGTAGAGGCACAACATGCTGATGTGGTATATAGTAGAGTAGAGGCACAACATGCTGATGTGATATAGAGTAGAGGCACAACATGCTGATGTGGTATAGAGTAGAGTAGAGGCACAACATGCTGATGTGGTATAGAGTAGAGTAGAGGCACAGCATGCTGATGTGGTATATAGTAGAGTAGAGGCACAACATGCTGATGTGGTATAGAGTAGAGTAGAGGCACAACATGCTGATGTGGTATAGAGTAGAGTAGAGGCACAGCATGCTGATGTGGTATATAGTAGAGTAGAGGCACAACATGCTGATGTGGTATAGAGTAGAGTAGAGGCACAACATGCTGATGTGATATAGAGTAGAGTAGAGGCACAACATGCTGATGTGGTATAGAGTAGAGTAGAGGCACAACATGCTGATGTGGTATAGAGTAGAGTAGAGGCACAACATGCTGATGTGGTATAGAGTAGAGTAGAGGCACAACATGCTGATGTGGTATATAGTCCATGATCCAGGGGGGTTGATCGGTATCATCGGGGGGACAAATGCTATCATTGTTTTTTGTCAAGGTATACATCCCTAGTACTAGGAAAATCATGATAGCAGTGTAGGGGTGGTAGCGAAATCACTTTTTTCAGCTCATGAAGTTACTAACCCCCTAAGTTAAAATCTGGTGTATATTTGTTTGTGCTCATGGTAGGGATATTGTCAATATTCTATAATATAGTGCTTGGTATCATTGGAAAGGGGATCTTTGTCACATGCTTTGTCACATATATCTTTGGAAGTAATGATCAGAAACTCACCACATTTGGACTGTACAGTATGTTCCCAGGCCATTTAGGCGGAAATTGCACAGCACTGGGCTTAAATGAAAGCCTAAAAGGTCCCCTTTCCAATGATACCAATATTATATTATATACACACCATATTATAGAATATTGACAATATCCCTACCATGAGCACAAACAAGATATACACAAGATTTTAAAAACAGAATTTATCTTAGTAAATCTTAGTAACTTCATGAGCTGAAAAAAAAAGTGATTTTGCTACCACCCCTGCACTGCTATTGTGAGTTTTCTAGTACTAGGGGTGTATACCTTGCCAAAAATCACTATGAGACATACAGTAGTCCCCCCAAATGATACCGATGGCTCAAATTTGGGGCCCTGGCTCATGGACTAATAGGGGCTCCAGGCCATGTGAGAGGCCTTGGCTTGCAGCACTCTGCACCAGACAGAGTCTTACCACACAGACAGAGTCTTACCACACAGACAGGCATCCCCTCCTCCATGTACTCCTACCAAAGACACCAATCAATACCCTGTGGATCGCTGTGACTCATGCATACAAACACACACACACACACACACACACACACACACACACGTATCAAACAGCAGCAGGTTGTCCTCTGATTGAGCGAGGGCAACCAGAGGGATTACAGCGGGAGGCAGGTGGAGTGTGATGATCTCTGTGCTGGATTATTATCGGATGACACACACACCACCACCACCCCCACCACCACACACACACACACCACCACCACCCCCACCACCGCACACACACTCCTGCACACACACTCCTGTGGTACTCTATCTGGATAGTCCACCTACAGCTTAGCTTAGCTGACATGGGAGATCAGTGTGTCTAATTGTCCACTTAACATCGCCTTAACCAAATTCAATCCCAACCCCTAACCTGAGCACACTGGCATTTATGCACCCCCAAAGTTACGTCAAGAAAACAAATGAAGCAGCATGATTTTGTGATCAGCCAACACCGTACTAGCGCTAACACAACGCAACAGAATCATGCATTCTGTTCCCAAAGCATATGCTTTCTCTGTCTCAAATCTGCTGTTTCTCAAACTATGAGCCTACTCAACGAGTAGATTGCTGGTCCATGGACCCATGTATTTTAATTATGTCCGGCTTCTGCTGGTACCATTGAATGATATTATGGAACCGCGGACCGAAAGAAACATAAACTAAAAGTTTCCCCGATCAGAAAATACTTCTTAATTTGGTGTCATCAAATAAAGAGGCATACAATTAGGTGGCAGTGGTATGAGTGCTCATTCAATGTATGTGCGCTTTTGCGCAAGTAAAAATGAGAAAAACGGAACCACTTTGGAAATAACGTGGGAAGGCCCTAGGCTAGAAGCAACCATATTTAAAACAAGGAATGAAGTGGATTCCTGTAACTGTCCATGAAAACAGCATAGCAATTGGATAGACTACTGCACGAAATAATTTAAATTGTAACTTGTTGCAGGCCTAACAGAGCTGAATATCGTAGCAAAAAGCCTATGGCGATGACCACTTTAAAAAGCTTTTATTTCATTCGTCTTGCTGGAGTGAACGCAGAATGTGGGCTGTTGCGCAAACGGAGGGAGATGATATGCATCTCCGTTAAACAAAAGCTAGTTTTTCTAACATCTCCATTATTAACGTGAAATATGTCTCCATGTAGGATAGTGTCAAGCAGTGAAGTAGGCTAGGCTAACCATATGCAGGTAGCCAATGTTCACGTCACCTAGCTGAGTTAAAGATTGCTTGCTTGCTTGTATTTCTATCCAGAGGCGCACCTTGTCAATAGGCAAGGCAGGCAACTGCTTGGAGCCCTGAGCTGCTAGGAGGCCCCCCAGACCTGGTCTCAGCGTGTTTGCCGATGGGACTAGCGAGAATTTCGTCCATAGATCTTGAATGATTGAGTGATTTTGCGTGCTCCTGTCCTGTTGTTCAGACAGTGCATCTGTGCATGTATGCTATGGACTTATAAACAGAGGATCTGTGTACAAAAGAGTTCAAAGAATCCGTATAGCCTACATATTTAGGCTACTGTGGTAAACGTTAATCGAGGGTGCAAAGTGATGACGGATCAACATCGGAGTTTGGCATTGACTCAATGAAGTTATGGTAGGCTATTGTTAATTGGCAGAAAGATTGAACATGGTTTGCTACATCTATATGACAATAAACTTGAGCTAGCTAGCGACAGTTACAACTAGTTAAGCAAGGAGATCAGCCATAATGCGTCAATTGCGATGCGATTTGGCTAAGGACCAAGTATAACGCGTTCATTTTTTTTAATCGCGTGCAGACACTTTCTAAACTGCCTTCCCTCTGTAGTCATGAACACTAACGCAGTTCTGAACTCTTTTTAAAAAAAAACCCTTAAATGGGTGCTCGATTTATACAGACAGTATCTTCATTTAAGTTTAAGGTTTGCAGCCATCTTGAATTTAGTCCCGATAAGTCGAAGCAATGAGTAAGAATGAACTGGTATGATAGGGATCAGATTCCAAAATAATTCAGTGGAAATGCATGGATTCCAGTTTCTTCCAGTAGCAGCAACTGGAATCCATGCATTTCCACTGAATTATTTTTGAATCTGATCCCTTATCATAGCTGTTCATTCTTACTGCTGCTCGACTTATCGCGACTAAATTCAAGATGGCTGCCAACGCTAAACTTTGTGAAGATACTGTCTGTATAAATCGCCTCGTAAAAATAAACTACCAGTGCTTTTTCAAAGTTCTCAATGTCTCGCTTTTAAATGTCAGGGCCCCTCGAAGTCTACCAATGAAGTGTGGAGATACATTGAGCCTCGTAAATGGATGTAAAACAGTGATTTATTTGCATGGCTAGCCCGATGCGGCACCACTATTGAAAAAGCTGTTGGTAGCATCGGCTAACTAGCCAGATTTTGGAGTGCAGGGGACAAGCCGAGATGGGCTATGAGACATACGTTCACACTCAGTATCATGTTTCAATACACTTTAGGTCAATATCACACCGGAATTCTCCTTTAAGTTAACCAGCTGTAATACGTGTGGCATTGAGTTAACCAGCTGTAGTACGTGTGGCATTGAGTTAACCAGCTGAAGGACATGTGGCATTGAGTTAACCAGAGCCTGAGCTCTCTCTCCCAGTCAGAAAGACATATCAGGTGTAATGTGTTAACCAGTCTCTGGTATTCTCACATTCAAAAGGCTCAAGCCTGTGGAAGTGACTGACCATTACAGGGCTCCAGTGGTGACCTTCCATCAGTTAATTAAATGTCACCGACGCGCCTGTCACAACAGCTTGGCTGAGCAGGGGAGTTGATCACAGCAACCAATCCTGTGTTGACAGAGACAGACAGACAGACAGACAGACAGCTTCATCCGATTCTGTCTGATTCTGCGGAAATGACAATCAAACCTGTTCACAAAACACATCTCCGCATTTTAATAAAAGCCACATAGTGACAACAGCCATTGTATACACACACACACATGGACACACACATAACTGTCAATGTACATGCATACAGACACAGATGCACATGCACACACACACACACACAAACACACACACACACACACACACACACACACACCTTCCTGCCCACACACACACACACACCTTATCTGCATGTGGTGCTTGTAGCGAGGGACACAGTGTGGCAGTTATGTAAAAGTGAGTGCAGTAGGAAAGTGTATGTGCCAGGAAGGCTCTGTGGCTGTGAATAAGTGATTATCCAAACGAGTGGGGACGGGGACGTGGAGAGTGATTAGGTCGACTCGTCGGCGGCAGGCTGCCCACGTCCTCAGTTTGTTCGCCCGCCACTCTCCGACTGACCGGGGCAGCAGGCAGCGGGGGACGCGTAGGCAGCTAATGAACGCACGCACTAAGCCTGATTAGCATCCCCTCACTGAACAGCACTGGCAGAGACGGGGAGAGAGAGGGCGAGATGGAGAGAGAGAATGGAAGAGAGAGAGAGATGGAGAGAGAGCGAGAGAGGGATATATATAACATTTTTTTCAGTAAGTACTTCCAGTGAGGCTATTTGCTTATTATGAAATGTTTAAGACATTAGTATTAACTAATCCACATATATATATATATATATATATATATATATATATATATATATATATATATATATATATAAGTATATAAGTATAAGTATATATACTCTTTTGATCCCGTGAGGGAAATTTGGTCTTTGCATTTATCCCAATCTGTGAATTAGTGAAACACACTCAGTCCACAGTGAGATGAAGCACACACTAAT
The DNA here is from genome assembly GCF_017589495.1 of Alosa alosa. Classification (NCBI taxonomy): domain Eukaryota; kingdom Metazoa; phylum Chordata; class Actinopteri; order Clupeiformes; family Clupeidae; genus Alosa; species Alosa alosa. The sequence continues at coordinate 24,050,542 of NC_063212.1, read as the reverse complement.
CCCGGCACAGTGAGCTGCCTGCAACAACAGCAGCACTCGGGGAGCAGTGAGGGGTTAGGTGCCTTGCACAAGGGCACTTCAGCCGTGCCTACTGGTCGGGGTTCAAGTCCATAAGTAGCACAGGAAAAAAGTATTGAACATGTTAAGAAAAAGCAGTACACCAAGGTAAGGAACGAGCTGGAATCTTTAAGTGGAGAGTAATTATCCCTCCTATCTGTGCAAATGAATATAATCTGGGTTAGTACATATTCATGTGTTATAAAAAGGTTTTTCGTTACCAAGTTGTCACACAAGAAACCTCTCATAATGTAAAAGCAAAGAGCTCTCCCAAAACCCTTGGAACCTTATAGTTGCTAAACAAATCAATGGAATTGGTTACAGATGCATTTCAAAACTTCAGAATCTTCCAATAAGCAGCATTGGGGTCATTATCTGCAAGTAGAAGGAACATCACTGTATCATCAACCGGCCAGGAGTTCCTTGCAAGATTTCTGACCATGGAGTCTGAGAGGTAGTCAAAAGAGTAGCCCAAGAGCCAAGGACCACTTGGAGAATGCTCCAGAAAGACTTGGAGGCAGCAGGTACAATTGTTACAGAGAAAATCATAGGTAATGCACTACCCCGCCATGGCCTCTATGCACGCTCACCCCGCACGACTCCATTGCTGAATCAAAACATGTCAAGGCTCATTTAAAGTTTGCTACACAACATTTGGACAAGCCTATGAAATACTGAGATAGTGTAGTCTGGCCAGACGAGAGCAAAATTGATATTTTTGGTTTTCATACTACACATGATGTTTGGAGGAGAAATGGCACAGTACATCACCCTACAGATACCATACCAACAGTGAGGTTTGGAGGTGGAGGCATCACAATGCGGTTTTTCACCTTATGGTACTGACAGACTTCATACAGTGGGATGATGAATGGATCCTTTTTTCTGGGAGAATCTTGCAATCCACCAGGATGATGAGGATGAGATGTAGGTAGGCCTTCCAGCAGGACAACGATCCAAGGCATACAGCAAAGGAAACTCTTAATGTGTTTCAGAGTAAGGAAATCAAGGCCCTGACTTAAATCCTTAAACATTTCTTGAACTTAAGATCAGGATTCACAAAAGGGGACCCCTGGAATCTTCAAGATTTAAAGACTATCTGTTTAGAAGAATGTGTCAAAATCACAGCTGAATACTGCAACTGATTAATTTTGTCATAAATGTCTTGAAGCTATTATTACAAACAAAGGCTTTTCCACATATAATTTTTAATTTAAGAAATGTCAGTAGGCACATTCAATATTTTTTCCCTGTGTCATTCTACTTTATTATACATAACTTATCCTTTCTACTTATGGATTTTAATGTTTAGATTTTTTTTTTGTGGATTACCTCAGTAAATACTAATATCTGGTGAAAATGTCATGCGCATAGCCTCACTGGAAGTATGCTTACTGAAAACAAACATTGACGATAATTAATTCAATTCAATTCTTACAGTATTTCCCCTGCTGTATATACTGTACAGCTCTGGAAAAAAATAAGAGACTACTGCACATTTTTCTGATGTCATCCTACGGTTGAGTGACATTCGAATGAGTTGACGGTCATATTCAAATTTGCAGTGGTCTCTTAATTATGTCCTTGCTGATGACAGACCCACAGACTAGGTTTTTGTAGGTATAAAAGCAGTTACGGGAACAGTTAAGGTTTTTAGGTATAAAAGCAGTTATGGGAATGAACTCATTGTGCCCTATTGAGCAACGCGCCAAGGGGTGTGGGAATTAACAACCTAAGGAGGGGATCGATATCGTACACTACCTAAAACGCATTGCGCCACTGACCAAGAGAAACCTGGTCAGAAGTCCATGGCGAGTTGTTTGTATGTTATTTAAAGAGCGCATTATCAACAGTGATATGGGCAGATGCACAACGCACCATGCTTCTCTCATCCACAAACACGCACTGGCACACGGCACATTCATGCAAAATATTACAAATGACACAATTACAATGGGAAACATAATTAGACTAAAGATATTAAGAAATACATCTCACGAGTAGTTATTCACCATCATTTGCACGTTGGTGATGACGGAGAGGCAAATATGGAGCACAGCTGAAGACGCACCGTCACGAGATGTAAGCAACTCCTCTGCAGGATAAACGTTTTTTTATTCAGTCATTTGAACATTATTGGGGTAAGTGTTCCTTTTTCCAGGCTATGTTTTCGATGGTAACCCATTGTCAGTCGATTGTGAAAGTAATTGGTAACGCTTTAGAATAACATGTGCTTATTAGGTATAGTGCATAATACAGTAAGCTGTTAACAATTCATTATTAACAGTTAGTTAATGGTTGTTATCCTTTAATAACATCAGAGACGGACAGTAACGGAGTACATTTACTTGAGTACAGTACTTGAGTACAATTTTGAGGGATCTGTACTTTACTCGAGTATCATTTTTGGGGAGTACTCATGACTTAACTCAAGTACATTTGACAGGCAAATATTGTGCTCTTTACTCCACTACATTTCTATCCATAACCGTGAGTACCCGTTACTACTTCTAAAAAAAAAAGGAAAAAAGAAAAATCTCAGAAACCCTCAATTTGTTGTTTCCCTCTCAAACATGATTGGATGGTGCAGGTGCCACTGATTGGGACAACCTATCAGCAATCACCTTCAACTTTCCACCAAAGTCAACTCCATGGTCAGACCATGGATGAAACAATGGATGAAGACGCAGCAGGTCCATCCCGGGAATGTGCCAACCTGTGGCCCCACCTCGCCAGACTATTTCAATTAATGATAAAGTTAATGATAGTTTTTGTTTCAAGTGTTTCAATTACAAAATAGTATTTTGTACATTGACGAGTCAGTATAGTACATTGGACGAGTCAGAGAATATCCTCTCTCACATTGGACGAGTCAGAGAATATCCTCTCTCACATTGTGTTTTATGTTTAAAAGTAGTCGAGTCAGAGAATATCCTCTCTCACATTGGACGAGTCAGAGAATATCCTCTCTCACATTGGACTCCAGTTATGCGCTTCTTTCTTTCCCACCTGATGACTTCGCCATCTCTGTTTGGATTTTTTGCATGCCTCAGGGATACTTCAGTCTGGATGAAAATGTGTGTGTGTGTGTGTGTGTGTTTGTGTGTGTGGTTTTCAAACTGGACTGCAATGCATTGTTAGCTGGCCTATACCTGCTTGTGTAGTGAAACCATTATAGATGATTAAAAAATGCAGCGGCTCGTCTGGTCTTTAATCAGCCAAAGAGAACACATGTACTGTAACTCCTCTGTTGGTTACTCTACATTGGCTTCCTGTATCAGCCAGAATTTAACTCTGGCCTATAGGACACGTACTGGATCTGCACCTTGCTATCTCAAAGGTTCTCTAAGCCAGTGTTTCTCAAACTATTTCAGATGAAGGACCACTTAACCAATTAAAAAGAAACGCACGGACCACCTAGTTAAAAAGATTAGATTAGACCTAATGCTATATTAGCCTACACAATAGGCCTACTCACTGAACCACCTTGCTTATTGTCTTTGCACTTTGCTTATTATGTCAAAGGATTCATATAATTTAAAATGGCATATCTTACATAGACAGTGTTGCAGAACTGTTTGGATTTACATACAAGTTGGTTCAATATTGCAAACAACTAACTACTCATCTATATTAAATTTTACCACGTCTGCTCGCGAACCAC
>NC_063212.1:24041821-24044321 GCF_017589495.1 Alosa alosa | reverse complement strand
GTGTGTGTAGACACACATATGCACTGCACTGTGAATATTTGGTAACACTTTATTTTAATGTGTCGCTGTTACAGTGTACTTACCTAATTAGGTACAGTGGTACAACCTGTGTAACAACATGTACTGTCAGGTACTATCATTGTACTTGCATAATGTATTTGTGAGTACCTACATATAGTTGTTTACATTGTAATACTGAGTGCTTTTACAAAACTTTGCCAGATTTGCCTACATTTTCATCAGAGGCAAAGAGCTGACCTGAGACCTGCTGGATGGGGTAAATCGGATCATGATAGATTTGATATACAAAGCATGCTTAGCTCCAGTCAAGGCCTCATTGTCTTCAGTATACATGTAACAGCTGTGCTGCTACAACCTTGTACTCTTTGATACAGTGGAATAAACTGGAACAGGTCTTGTCTTGGAACAGGTCTACTAATTCACATGTACTGTGTGGTGTAACAGCAGACACGTTTCAACACATCAATTACAGGATGCATAACATCATTGACAGGATGTATATATGTAGATGTAAGTACTTAACTGGTACACTTTATTTTAATGGGTTTATTCCACTGTATCAAAAGAGTAATAAATGTGTACCAACACAGTTGATACATGCACTACAGTATGTAGGGTAATGGCAGACATGTTCCAAGACACCAATGACACAACATACATGTAATATGTAATTGTAAGTACTTAACTGGTACACTTCATTTTAATGGGTTTATGCCACTGTATCAAAGAGCAATAAGTGTGTACCAACACAGTTGATATATGTACTATGTAGTGAATTAGTAGACCTGTTCCAAGACATCGAAGACATAACATACATGTCATATGTACATGTAAGTAATTAACTGGTACACTTAATAGGTTTATTCCACTGTATCAAAGAGTAACAAGGTTGTAGCAGCACAGCTGTTACATGTACTGAAGACAATGAGGCCTTGACTGGAGCTAAGAATGCTTTGTATATCAAATCTATCATGACCAGATTTACCCCATCCAGCAGGTCTCAGGTCAGCTCTTTGCCTCTGATGAAAATTTAGGCAAATTGGCAAAGTTTTGTAAAAGCACTCAGTATTATAATGTAACAACTATATGTAGGTACCCACAAATACATAATGCAAGTACAATGATAGTACCTGATAGTACATGTTGTTACACAGGTTGTACCACTGTACCTAATTAGGTAGGTACACTGTAACAGCGACACATTAAAATAAAGTGTTACCGAATATTTCATGCCATGAATGTTTCATACAATATGTGTGCTTTCTTCCTAGCATCCTGCTTCTTCCATTCTACAGTACCATGCTTTTTATATGAGTGCTGTGCACATGCACTTTATTGTATTTTCCAAACTTTTACATTTAGTTTTGTTCATGACATTAGAACAGACATGTTCAGAAACTAGACACATACTTATAAATAACAATAACAATACTACTACTACTACTACTACTACTAATAATAATAATAATAATAATAATAATAATAATTAGTGCTGTCAGTTAAACGCGTTATTAACGGCGTTAACGTAAACCTATTTTAACGGCGTCAATTTTTTTATCGCGGGATTAACATTCTTTTTGGTGTAACAAACTTTGTAGTTTTTTCAGAAGCTGTTGCAACAACTAGTAACGTTAGAACAACTACAACACCACACTGGATCTAGCTAGACTGTGCTGCATGTACACGCCCCCTTTTAGGGGAAAGGGAGCTGTTTGGATAATGGAAACCTATGCTGCATAGAAGTGGGGAGCGAAAAGGGGTTATACTTACTAAATCTTGAAACAAATGTGAATAAAAGGCACAAAAGGTTGGTGTAAGAGTTCTCTGTGTGTTTATGGGATTAATGTGACCATTATGTTCCTATTTTTTGCTCTTTCCAGTTTAGCCTAGGCTACTAACAGGAGTATCACAAATGTAGGCACAGTCAAACCGCGCCCGTGGCTGACTATAACTAAGTTCGGCAAGCTTAACTTTACATGTCATAACATCAACTAAACATAAGTCACACATTCATTCTATCACCTGTAATATGAACGTAGCCTTTTTCCTACAACTAGGTGAGATAATTGGCTATGCCTGTTATACTGAAGTTCCACAGTTAGCTAGCTAGCAAGCTAACCGTTTTACATGGGATATGGTAAGTGTAGCTAGTACGTGCTGAATGGGTTGTAATGTAGCCAGAGAATGTCTAATAAGCCTACATCGTTTCGACATGAGTAAGTTACATACACATAATTCTTTTACTGCCGTGTTAGTGAAATTATTGAATGGCCTGTAAATTAATAACTAGATGTAACGTCAAGGTGTGATCTGTCTTTCCCATTAGAATCAATGATATATGTATGTTAACTTGTTTTCCGCTAAAATGGGGCGTGATGCAGATTAAATGTAGCCTATCTTTATGATGATGCGCCGTTAGTAGGCTACGTAAAGGCATGCTGCACACACTTGTTTGGGCTTACGAGCCGGCCAAAGAGAA
>NC_063212.1:24029321-24034321 GCF_017589495.1 Alosa alosa | reverse complement strand
AATGAAGTCTCTGGCATTGACAGTTTGTATTGCACTATACAACCTTGTTGATGGGGTAAGATCATGACCCTTTTAGTCGTTACTTTTTTACAAACTGGGTACCATCTTGGGGCTAAACAGAGTTGAATATTGATGTTGACATATCAACATGACATGACATATCATTATGGAGGGAACTTGCATTTTCTTCTTGCTCTAAGTGGGAGGGAGTGAGGTAGCGAAATGGACTTTTAAGCAGCTAAGCTAGTGAATAAGGATGCACGTCATCACACACACAGTTTATTCAACTCACCCCAACACATAAGCCAGTGAATAAGGATTTCACGTGGCAGCCGTGGCCTACTGGTTAGCGCTTCAGACTTGTAACCGGAGGGTTGCCGTTTTAAACCCCGACCAGTAGGAACGGCTGAAGTGCCCTTGAGCAAGGCACCTAACCCCTCACTGCTCCCCGAGCGCCGTTGTTGTTGCAGGCAGCTCACTGTGCCGGGATTAGTGTGTGCTTCACCTCACTGTGTGTTCACTGTGTGCTGAGTGTGTTTCACTAATTCACGGATTGGGATAAATGCAGAGACCAAATTTCCCTCACGGGATCAAAAGAGTATATATACTTATACTTATATACGTCATCACACACACAGTTTATTCAACTCACCCCAACACCTAAGCCAGTGATTATGGATGCACATCATCACAAACAGTTTATTCAACTCACCCCAACACCTAAGCCAGTGATTTTGGATGCACATCATCACAAACAGTTTATTCAACTCACCCCAACACCTAAGCCAGTGATTATGGATGCACATCATCACAAACAGTTTATTCAACTCACCCCAACACCTAAGCAATAAATAGGATACCAGTGGACATTGTGATACTTTAACACAGACAAACAAGCTTGGTTCTCCAGGACTTGATGACACAATCTCAGTAACAATCTCTATGTAAACACACAGAAGCTAAACATATAACACCTGCACATATCGATATTATATGGTTTGTTGAAAGTCACCCATTATATTACAATTAAACTGTCTTTTCCATCAAAATGTTTCATGAGTGCCGATTGTTTGTTACAGCCTAATTGACTGAATATATTCCTGGTACAGGTGATGATCAGCCTTAATGAATGATACAATATACAGCATCTGTACATTGCATCATATGTCACCATATTACAGGCTGGCATGTCCATATGGTTACCTGACAAACAGAAGTATCTCTGCCTGCTGTAGGAAGCACCAGGGTGGCATGATTGGCTGATCTCTGCTTGAGTATACTGTTTACATAATATTTTGCTTACCACTGCCTCGTGGTCTGCATACCAATAGGGTAAGATTTTGCTTGAGGACACGTTAAAAATCCTCATGTTTGACCTGAGTGCTGTTTGCTGAGCTCAAAAGCAGAGAGCCACAAGCCATTCTGATCCCACTCTATCTAAATGGCCCTTAAAGTGGGCAGTTAATACCTCCTACGTGGCACTGATTTCTTGACCTGTTCTTGCATTAACCTGCCTCGTTAGAGTAAACTGTGTGTGTGTTTGTGTGTGTGTATGTGTGTGTGTGGAGGTGTGTGTGTGGGGGTGTCGGTGCTTTCACCTACTTACATGTCCATGCGCCTCATAGCCTTGTTCAGATTGCTGGCCTTGGTTCTCCTCCCATGTCTAATGCTGATAAGCTGTGTGTGTGTGTGTGTGTGTGTGTGTTTGTCCCTTTTCATGTATAATGCCAATGCTGCCTCTGCATCTGAAAGTCAGTGTTGTATATTCTTCAGGAGAGAAACAAGCATCCAGGTCTACGGAAAACAAGCATCCAGGTCTACGGAAACAAGCCCAAAAGAAGCTACTCCTAGATATACTGTACACATGATGTGACAGGCTGTGTGTGTGTGTGTGTGTGTGTGTGTGTCTGTCTGTCTGTGTCCTAGATATACACATGATGTGACAGCCTGTGTAAGTTGCCTTGTAAGTTGTAAGAACTTTGGCTTTGCTTAGAGCACCCACTGAACACACATCCACACAGCATGGCCCACTGAACACACATCCACACAGCATGGCCCACTGAACACAGCATGGCCCACTGAACACACATCCACACAGCATGGTCCACTGAACACAGCATGGCCCACTGAATACAGCATGGCCCACTGAACACACATCCACACAACATGGCCCACTGAACACACATCCACACAGCATGGCCCACTGAACACAGCATGGTCCACTGAACACACATCCACACAGCATGGCCCACTGAACACAGCATGGTCCACTGAACACACATCCACACAGCATGGCCCACTGAACACACATCCACACAGCATGGCCCACTGAACACAGCATGGCCCACTGAACACACATCCACACAGCATGGCCCACTGAACACAGCATGGCCCACTGAAAACAGCATGGCCCACTGAACACACATCCACACAGCATGGCCCACTGAACACAGCATGGCGCTGATCCGTCTCATGTGTGTGTCGGTGTGCCAGGGCTGCCCGACACCTGGGATCTGAGTCTTGTGCTGTGGACGCACAATGTGTCTGACACAACTGGAGCGTGTGTGTGTGAGGTAGCACAGGCTGTCGATTATCAATACGACATGACAAACATGCATTCTGTGCCTGCTTGTTAACCCCAGAGCAACGCTCACGAAGGCTGCTCTTTGGTAATGTGTTTTTTTTTTACCACAAAGGTTGCTTTGTCGGTGATTTTGTTTTTGATATTAAATGCTTGCCTGTTGATTGGCCGCTATGGGGAATCCCCTACCCAAGTAATACCCAATGAAACGCCTCCCCTGTGTATGTCTGAAAACAGGAAATTATGGTTGATAGTGCTGTAGTGCAGTGGTTTTCAAAGTGGGTGCCGCGAGGGGGTGTCAGGGGGGTCTCAGCAAGTTGAAAGGAAACATAAAAGCAAATAAATACATTTGAAAAATGTAAAATATACCTATTACTATGAGGGTTGTTATACAATGCCATCATAATAATTTGTTGCATATCTGAACAATATATATGATGATAATGACTGGGAATAATAGTAGAGTGATAGCTCTCATATAGCAGAAAGCCCCAAATGCAATTTTTACACACTGTATATCACGAAGTGCTTATGGCTAAAATAATTATTAGGATTAGCTTAATGTATTTTTACATTTGCCGTAGTATTGTCGATGGGTTTAATAACATATCAAGGGGGTCCTTGAACAGAACCTAGTGGTATTTGGGGGGCCTTGTCATGGAAAAGTTTGGGAACACCTGTAGTGGACAGATTCTTCTCTACTCTGAAGCACTTACTGATACATCACATAAATGTTGTTATTAATCTTATGTTAAAGAGTTTTTATGCCAAAGAGTTTTTTGTACCTTAAAATAATGTTTCCAAAATCGTTTCAGTTGTTCATCAACTCGTAACACGGGGAACGGCACTTCTGCATTCGCTTCACAACCCTTTATCGGCTATAACCGCACTATATAAGTTTGCCAGATCGGGTAGTGGATCTGTAGTTCGATGGAAGGAGACATAAGAAACTACAAATTTGACTTGCTTCTGATGTCGCAATACATCATACTTTCATAAAATCATGCAACATACTCTACCTTGTCTGTGGACATCATAATTTCCAAAGCCAGTGCTGGATAAATAAATAGTGTCCGTGCGACAGAAGAAAAGTTCTTTGGTGTTGCTTTAAAAATAACTGTTATGTCTGTCATTTGAAGTTATGTTTGTGAAATGCTAACAGTGTTTCTTTGCGGCCTACACCCTAATTTTTCTAATTTCCCTCAATATCTTAGTGACATTGACTTAAAGTTCCTACCTGAAGTAAGAATGGTATAGTTACGGGCTCAAAGCCTCACTGTGCTACGGTATCAAAAACAGAGACTCTGCAGTAAAAGGTGGTGAAAATGTGTGCTTTTGGTGGTTACACTGTCAGGTGATTATGGAGTTCTGTGCCTGCTCTAATGAATCACTGGCTCTCCAAATGAAACCACTGTCTCTTCACACATGCCCGCGGCTCAGTCTTTTAATATATCAGAAGATTTGAAAGCCTCTCAAGATACATATTAAATATTAACTCAACGTATGTGAGTGTTGCTGGATTTTGACATTAGTTCAATAAAATGAGATCAATAGTGTGCAATATTGGACTGCGTGACAACGGGGATGTACAGCCATAACAGGTTGAGATAATGAAACATATCAATCTAAAATAAAATAATATTGCTATTACTACCTCAGTACCAGCATATCATTTATCGGACTTTGATCATTATGTTTCAATATAATTTTCCCCATTCAATTACATTTTCTGTAGTCTCTGTTTAGTCCAAATTAAAAAACTTCAGTAGGTCTTTTAAAATAATTTTTTTACCATTTCATGGCTTCCGCTGAGAAAACAAATAGTTGCTGACTTTCACTTTCAATGAAGTTCGATTGCGATAAGCAAACCAACCACTCACAGAATGATGAAAAATGTGAATCAGAAGCACAAAACCCGTGGTCATTGACAGTGGTCATATTTGCAGTGGTCATTATACAGAATTAACGGACCTCTGAACGTTGGGAAGGCCCATTCATGGAACTTTGGAACTTTCATGGAACTTTCTGCAGCACTCTGAAGAGCCAGATAACAACACACAAAAACAAACAAATGACATAAAGAGACAAATTCTGGGGCACAGACATTTAGATAGATATTTTTAAAAACCTATCTATCTATCTATCTATCTATCTATCTATCTATATCCCCAGGGGTGTGTTATGTTATATGTTATTTGCAGTGATGCCAGTAACGCGTTACTTAGTAACGCGTTAGTCTATTTTGACCACTTTTTTTGATAACGTAAAGTTTTTTTGGTAAAGTAATCTAAAGCGCTACTATTTACAAACCAGTAATCAGATTAAAGTTACTTATCTAAGTCACTGTGTGTTACTATTTTTGTAATTTTCCTTAGTAAAAAGATATATTCTTTGCTTTCTTCTTGTCTCGGGGATTAAC
>NC_063212.1:23994321-24024321 GCF_017589495.1 Alosa alosa | reverse complement strand
TTGGACTTTTCCCATTTTTATGTTTGAATTTACATTGTAACACAAGAATAACAAAGTTGTGTTCCATATTGTGGTCTTTGGCAATTTAACCAAAGTATTGTTATCATATATTAGAGTAGATAAATGGACCAAAATAAAACAATTATATAATATAATATATAATTATAAAATAAGTAGGCTATTGTGATATTTGGTGCCACAGTGACACTATCTTGTCCTAAAAAGTACGGCTACACCACGATAGTCAATCTGTTGTCCCACGGTGAGTCATTTTTCCCCTGTTGCACCGACTCTGGATTTCAGGGTTCCACCACCTCCCAAATCCCACTTTAACCACTGTTCACACTAAAAACGTAGATAAACATAAAAAAATATGTGCACAAAATACCAACCTTTCAAGTCTTTCTCTCTTTTCCTTTTATGATGATAGAAAAGACCATTTGGCACCAAGATGAAAGAAGAAAGGGCGAGACATAAAGAGACAGAGGAAACAGAGGGAAAGAAGATAGAGAAGAAGAGAGGCAGAACAAAAGGACACAGTGCAGGCAGGAATGACACATTGACAAAGAGAGTGAGAGAGAGAAAGTGAGGGAGAGAGAGGGAAGAGAGAAGAGAGAGAGACGGAAGCATAGCCTGCTTCTGATGGCAGGCTGTGATGCTACAGACAGGGTGTCTGTTTCCTCTGAATCTGCAATGTGCCTTTTGAGGCATGTTTTAATGAGCAACTACATTTGGCATCATCTTCAATTAATTATGATGTAACTATGATCATGATCAGGAGAGAAGATATACATCCATGACTAATTGTGATTGCGTTGGAGGACTCCATGTAAACATACAAGCATTTTTCACTTCACCAGCAGTGTTGCCAAAAGATGCCAGGTAGCATGTTAGCAAACTGTTGCCCATGCAAACTAGGCAGGTGGTGGTGTTTGGAAAGTTTGCACATCCGTATTACAACAACAACAACAACAACAGCAACAACAACATAACACATTTGTATTAGGTGGATAGCAAACTAGTAATAGACCAAAACTCCACAGTGCTTCTTTGTTCTTTAAGTGCATGTTGTCAAAGTGCATATTTTTTAAGTACATGATCTTTAAGTGCATGATCTTCAAGTGTATGATCTTCAAGTGTACGACCTTCCCGGCCAATGCAGTGACCCTCTCTTTGGGGCGCTGGTAGTGTAGTGGTTAAGGTTAAGGTACTGGACTAAGTTGTGGGTTCAATTCCTGGCTTCCACTGGGGAAAACGTAATCCCTTGTGATATAATTGACATATGTAAGTCACTTTGGATAAGAAGTGTCTGCTAAATGAGTACATGTAGATGAATCCATGCCTAACCAGGTCTATGTTGAAAGAGAGGCTGCAGGAGTACTCTCTGCTGAAGTTGCCTGGCAACATCTGTCATTCTGTGACAGGGCATGTGTGTTCTAGGGCTGTAGACTGGTTCTGAAGGATGAGTTGGGGGGGGGGGGGGGGTCAGTTAAAAAAGATGCCAGACAATCCTTAACCTAACATATGCACTGATACAAGCACCAGTAGACATGCTACACACATACATACATACAGACAAACTAACATTTACAAATATAGACACACATACAGTATACATATACACACACACTTCACAGCCACAGCAAACAGTACTGTTTCCCCATAGGTATCTATTCCTGAGCAACTCTGCTAATTGAGAGTGAATGCAGGTGCATCTTTTAAACTGAAATCTACATGTATTCATTTAGCAGATTTTTTTTTTTTTAACCAAAGTGACTTACAGATGTCAATCATGTTGCAAAGGCCAATATTACAAAGGTGCAACTTGTGGTTAAGAAATTAGGTTGGAAATTAGTTATAACGCTGGTGGTAGGCAACAGTTATTATGTTTGCATGAAATTATTACATTTTATTATGGTTAAAACAGCTCATTTGTATTATGCAGGTGGTTTATTACATTGGTTAGTTATTATGTTGGTGGATGGCACACCCTATCATTCCTACCTCCTGTGAGTGCATCAAAATAAGAACCAAAGAACACGTAGAAGTTGTGACGGTATATTGTCCTCATAATTCAAACTGTCTCCACAGTGTGGCATGCATCCAGGTGAAATGTCCTTTTAAAGAGCACAAAAGTCAACAACACACACACAGAGTCTAAGAGTGACAGATTGAGGAGGTTGGGGTAGGAGATGACGATGAGGGAAAGGTTTGAGTCTACAGGGGAAAGTCAGTGTGTGAGAAAAGAAGTGAGACAGAGAGAATGAGATGGCATAAAAGGGGAGAACAGAGACGAAAAGATGAAACAAATCATAATAAAGGAAATGGTTGGAATAAGCCAGAATCTCTCTGTGGTTTTGGTAATGGGATTGTAATAGTCATTACTGTAATTCCAGGCATCTTGAGTACCCTTGTAAGGCTGTGACTCGTTTCACTCCCTAATTGAAAAGCTCTGCAGAAGAGGAAGGGCTGAGGCACTCAGAATCACATTTCCACCGAATTACATTTTGATTAACTCTTCAGTTAAGGTCATATTCAGTGCACAGTTATGATAAATTGTTAAGTTCAGATAGAATACCATCTCCTCAGATGTACAATGAAAAGCCTTGGCTAATATTGCTCTGTATGGCAACATTGTGAGAGACTTCAGCTGTTATTGACCTGGGTGGGGGCATTGTGAGAGACTTCAGCTGATATTGCCCTGGATGGGGGCACTTTGTTCTAGCTTTGGCCTGTTCTGCAGCCCCAATGGTTTCATTCACACCCCTTCCTCCTGCAGTCACACACATATGAGTCACACACACACGCGCGCGCACACACACACACACAAGTGCCATATATTATTTAACCAAATCAACAGGCTAATGGTGAGAATGAAAGTTTAATGAAGGCGTTGATGGTGTGTTAATTATGCCCAGCTCCTGTAGTAGAACTGGCCTCTGAGCCTCAGGCATCACAGGGGGAGAAGAAATGATTAGTTGCCCTCTTTCTGATTCACTACTCCCCCGACTCTTCCTCTCTTGCTCTTTCTGTCTCACTCTCTCTCCAACTTCCTGTGTCACTCTCCCAACTCTCTCTCTCCCTCTGTGTAAAGACAGTAGACCTCACAGTGGACTATATAAGCTCTTTAACCAGCTCATATGTTTCTGGTGGAGCATCAGCTGTATTGTACGGAGCCCAGGAGGTGTCATTGCAAGATATTTTTGTGTATCGAGAGAATGTGTGCTCATTTTAGTAAATTGTGGTCTCATTTCATTATATTGTATGCACAATATAGTATATTTTTTGTGTTTATTTCACTAAATCGTGTGCACGTTTTATTAAATAGTATGCTCACTTTATCTTGTTTATGCCCAACAGGACAACTCTTTATTCAACTTTTACACACGCATAAATCCTTTAGCATTGTAACATGCTCATTCAGTTGGTGCAGCATCCAACCGTGTGCATACACACTAACCGCTATAGCACAACTGACGTTAAACCGTGTAGATACACACTAACCGCTAGGGCTGGGCGATATAAACGGTATAAGCGGTATGCGATAAAAATTTGGCCAACGATAGAGATTTTTGTTATACCGGCATATTGCGATAGGTCATTATGTCATCAAATTGCAACACGCTTGGCCTGCTGGGACCGGCAACAACCACGAGGAGGCCACAGGTGTGGAAAAATGGCTGTGAGCGGTGAAGGTATGGAGGAGGAGGAGCTCGTAAAAAAGACTGGTGCAACGTCCATAATATGGACATGGTTTGGATTTAAAGTGTCGGATAGTGAGCAGAAAACCATAATCTGCAAAATATGCCGGTCAACAGTGACAGCAAAGAGAGGTAACACAAGCAATCTGTTCTACCATCTGAAATCAAAACACGTTGTCGAATATGAGGAAAGCCAACGAATGCGTAGCGCTGTTCCCCAAAAACCAAGTCAGTCCTCGAGTGGGAGAAAAGTTACACACCAGGTTTGTCATCTGTCATTTGACATATGTCATCAATCGCCCAGGCATTTTCAAAAGATACACCCTATGATAAAAAAGCCAGCAGTGGATAGACATTACGAATTCTATAGCAACTTTCTTGTGCAAAGACATGGTGCCTTTTCAAACCGTGGAGAGAAGCGTTTTTTTAGGCATGGTCAATACGCTGGATCCAAGGTACTGTTGCGTTTTGTGTCCACTCTGGTGTCTACGGGGCTCCCGTAACACAGTAGAGATCGCTACTCCTGTAGGTGTGGGTGCGCTCGTCTTTGGACTGTGAGGATTTCACAGGGTAAAAGAGGAGGTGTGCGTTTTGTGATTACTCTGGTGTCCAAAGGGATTCCCTTTAACACAGTTGAGATCGCTACTCCTGTTGGTGTTCGTCTTCGGACTGTGATAATATCACAGGGTAAAAGAGGAAGTATCTTTCAGTGTATGTGTCTCATGCGAGGGCCCCTTTTCAACGGGTTTAGGATGTACAATAGGGTTGACTTTGTTGATAGGTTTTCTCTATCTGAATCAAATTCTCTAATTTGGGGTTTGGGGGCTAAGGAAGGTGGACTACTTCAGAGTCACTTTCTATCTCTTAGTCGCTATTCCCTATTCCCTTGGTTCGTACTTCAATATGTGGTTAACTTTACTAAAAGAGGAAGAAATTCAGAGCTGTATTTGCAAGAGTTGTCTGTCATCAAAATCTGAGAGAGGTTAGAAACTCACTACGGACGTTCGTCTGGCCGTCCAGATTTGAGAGAAAATCAACTACCCTATTATTTGGGGATTCTTGTCAAAATTAAATTAAAGCTCCTTTTTATGACAATTCTTGTAACATATAAGCACTTCAATTGACCACAACAGATCTATAACCATTTAGGTCCCATCTCTAAATACACATGTATTTATCAGACAGATTTCCGTATTCTCGCTTGGGTGTGTGATGTGCGTTTAGACCACAACGGGTCCTAGACCTTAGTTTCACAAACAATTTTTCACAACAAATAAATTTGCTAACAAGGCCTATTTGTTTTTTTGTCTGCCCTGGAGCATAGGACTTTCCTTCCTAAATGCCTGGCTGAGTTCACTACTCCTGTGTGTGTCAGTACGTGCGCAGTATATTTTTTGCCCATATACAGTGTCTTAGAAAGTAGCCCTCAAATGGACGCTTACTCACCCGGAGCGAAGGTTTTTGGGGCAGAGCCCCTGTTGCAAGGCTCTCAGCAACACAGGAGAGGCAGAAAAATACGAGAAAACGCTAGACGGTCTTTTTTACAAACCCCTAATCAAAGGATTTTGACTTTTATTAAATACAAATAAAAAAATACAAAGAAAGAAAACTGTCCAAGTCTAAAAGCAAAATGCTCGATCCAAAGAAAAATGAAGAGGAAAAAGAAGATCAAAAAGCCATTCTCTTTTTATGCCCCTCTCGGTCAGGCAGAACATGTCTTTTTATACCCCTCTCGGTCAGGCAGAACATGTCTTTTTATGCCCCTCTCGGTCAGGCAGAACATGTCTTTTTATGCCCCTCTCGGTCAGGCAGAACATGTCTTTTTATACCCCTCTCGGTCAGGCAGAACATGTCTTTTTATGCCCCTCTCGGTCGTCCAAATTTGGTATTGTGTCTTGCCATGAAATATTGGTTCTGCTTTTTTGTTTTTGTTCAGTTGCCAGTCAGCTTTTTTGTTTTGCTGACAAACAGTTTCTTACAGCTGGTACATTATGTTCTTACATTCTGTCTTTACATTTTGTTCAAAGCACATCTCATTTAGCATAACACACTTTAATTCTAACACAACCTTTTTATATCTAAGCAAACATATTTTATGTAGCAAAACATTTTAAGTTTTATAAGCAAACTTTCTTATATATCTAAGAAAAACACTCTTTAAGTTTAAGCAAAATTATAACAGATTATTCTAGCAAAAACAATTTATGCTTTAATTAAGAAAACACACTTCAATTCTAAACATTAGAAATCTAACTTGTTTCACACTGGTTGTCTATCATTATCTTGCAGCATTTGCACATTTTTATTTGTTTTAGAGCAAGCTGGATTTAAGCAGTTATCTGATTAAAAATCTCTTAATAATAAATCATGAGT
This sequence comes from Alosa alosa, assembly GCF_017589495.1. Taxonomy (NCBI): domain Eukaryota; kingdom Metazoa; phylum Chordata; class Actinopteri; order Clupeiformes; family Clupeidae; genus Alosa; species Alosa alosa. Next base: position 24,018,247 of record NC_063212.1, on the reverse strand, counting down.
CTGATTATTTATTATTATCACATCTTCACATTGTAAAGTCACGCTACAGTACGTGGTGCCAAGCTGCAATTATTTTAGTGAGGTAGAAATTCCCAAACTACACGCCGAGGTCCGCAGTCAAGTGGAAAAGCAGCTCTGTGACATACAACAGACGACGAGTGGAAGTTGTGCAGCAAATGCCTGCAAACAGCGTATTTCCCCAGAAGACCACACAGGGGAATTTATTTCCCAGGGATTAAGGGAAGCGCTCGAATCATGGGGACTGGACGAAGAGAAGATGATATGCATCACCACCGACAACGGCGCCAATGTTGTTAAAGCAGTGGAACTGAATGAATGGACACGACTTCAGTGCTTCGGCCACAGGCTTCATCTCGCTGTTGGTAGGTTTAGCCGATATTGTTATTTTGTTACCGTTTTTATTTATTTGTTTATTTAGCTTAATAAAGCAAAGTTAAGTAAAGTAAGTTAAAGTTTTAATATCTTGTTAGTTTAATATTGCATAGATAGCCCAACTATTTTGCTGGCTATATGTGTGTGTCAAAAAGTCTAAATTGGATATTGTTGTAACTAGTAGGCCTATTAGACAATCCTAGTATGTAGCTCCCTATCTTTCTGTACTGTGGAAATGTCAAGTGTTTTGTTATTGGAGCTGGACTAATAATATTTTACAATTTTGTCAACAGACGCAAGTGTGAAAGACCCCCGGATTGAGCGTGCAGTTGGCGTGTGTAAGAAAATTGTGAGTGCATTTTCTTACTCTGGTAAAAGGAGAAAAGCAATGGCCAAAGCCCAGCCTGAGCTACACCTGCCCCCTCACAGAGTCGCCAACACGATGGGGGTCACGGCAACAAATGATTGAGCGGGTACTGGAGCAGGAGAAGGCCATATCGCAAGTCCTGAAAGCGGAAAAAAAAAACAGGCACCTGGTACCTACTTGGCAAGACCTTGATGTCTTAGAGTCGGTGAACAAGGCCCTCAGTCCACTGATGGAATTCACGGATGCACTCTCTGGTGAAGACTATGTTAGTGTGTCCTACCTTAAACCTGTGCTCCATCTGTTGAACAACAGGGTTCTGTCTTCAGCTGAGGATGACACAGAACTGACTAAGCATATGAAGAGGACCGTTCTCCAGTATTTAAATGAAAAGTACTCGGACCCTGCCACCGATGATCTGCTCGATATGGCCTCCCTTGTCGATCCACGATTCAAATTATCATACATAGCCGACAACCGAAAAGATTATGTCAAGACTAAAGCAGTGGCATTCAAGCCCTACTGGAGAGGCAGATGCAAGCTGCATCCTCCACAGATTCACCACCACCTGCCAGAGCGCAGGAGCTGCTGAAGAAGTTGGAGAGCCTAAAAAGGTTAAGCGCAGTCTTGGCAGCTTTTTCAAAAAGGCATCCATTCCAGGCCCAGCTGCACTCCCTGACAGAGACGCCATTGAAGTAGAGCTACTTAGTTACCTGCAAGCACTGGATGTGGACGGAGAGGCTGATCCATTAGAGTGGTGGAAGTTGCACCAGGCTAATTTTCCAAGAGTGGCTAGCCTGGCTCGTAAATACTTGTGCATTCCAGCAACCAGTGCCCCATCAGAAAGGGCATTTAGTACTGGTGGCAATATTGTTAAGTGCCACTGGTCTGCACTAAAGGCCGAGAATGTGGACAGGCTTGTGTTCTTAGCTAAAAATCTGCCGTAAACTGGTGTAAAACTAATGCTCAGTGTTTTCTTTTGTCACTGACGCACACAGTACACAAAAGCTTGTTTGTTGTTTATCTTAAGTTATTTTCACAGGCTTGCATTCAGTCTACATGTACCTCAAGTCTCTAAAGCTAATTGTTGATTTGCACTCCATTTGAAGTCATTTTCAAATTTTGTGTTTATATCTTTGGGCAAAAGATACCTCTTGTACTTGAAGTTTTTTTTTTATTATTATTTAAATGTTTGCATGCTATTTTGTGTTATTTATATAAGAAAAGTAAGGGAAAGGAGTATTTTGCACTGGAATGATGTTTCACTTTAAAATTGACATTGCCTTGTTTTAAATGTATACTGCTTGGAAGTTAAAGTTTTATAATGTTCTCTATAATTGCAGTTTTGCACAATAAATTTTAAATAAGTAACAATCTTGACTATTTTATGCAAGAACCTGCTAGACCTATATTGAAATTCACACACCAAATTATACCGCAATATATACCGTTTACCGTCTGTGTCCCAAATTATACCGCAATATGAATTTTAGGCCATATCGCCCACCCCTACTAACCGCTGTAGCATAACTGACGTCAAACCGTGTGCGTACACACTAACCGCTATAGCACAACTGACGTTAAATCGGACATATATGAGCTGGCTGAAAAGCCTTCCAGGAAGAGCCTGGTATATAGCTGAGAGCAGAGAGAAGTATTCCTCTCACTCCTCTCTTCTCTCACTCTCTCTTCTCTTACTCTCACTCTCCCTTTACTTTGTCCTCTCTTTTCTTGTTCTCTCGCTCCTCTCTTCTCTCACTCTCTCTTCTCTCACTCTCCCTTTACTCGCTTCTCTCTTCTCTCACTCTCTCCTCTCTTCTCTCACTCTCTCCTCTCTTCTCTCACTCTCGCTTCTCTCTTCTCTCACTCTCTCTTCTCTCACTCTCCCTTTACTCGCTTCTCTCTTCTCTCACTCTCTCCTCTCTTCTCTCACTCTCGCTTCTCTCTTCTTTCACTCTCTCCTCTCTTCTCTCACTCTCTCCTCTCTTCTCTCACTCTCGCTTCTCTCTTCTCTCACTCTCTCACTTAACAGATGTATAAGAGGGACATTTTTAGCCATCAACATCTACAGCTTCAGGTGTGACTCTCAGATAATCTGATGTTACCATCCCAGTTCACAGTGCTGCTGTGTGCTTACTTGACTGCCCTCTTCTCTAGTTTAGTGTAGGCTGGCCAGTCCTCTTCTCTAGTCTGGTGTAGGCTGGCCAGCCCTCTTCTCTAGTCTAGTGTAGGCTGGTCAGCCCTCTTCTCTAGTCTGGTGTAGGCTGGTGGTCTATCAGCCCTCTTCTCTAGTCTAGTGTAGGCTGGTGGTCTATCAGCCCTCAGTGTAGGCTGGTGGTCTATCAGCCCTTTTCTCTAGTCTAGTGTAGGCTGGTGGTCTATCAGCCCTCTTCTCTAGTCTACTGTAGGCTGGCCAGCCCTCTTCTCTAGTGTGGTGTAGGCTGGTGGTCTATCAGCCCTCTCCAAATTCTTGGTCTCCTGATTTTCACCACGTCTCGGCAGACAATTATCACTCACTCTCCTTCCCCTGGACGTTGTTTGTTCATGTATAATATCCCCTGTGCCCCTCTGGGGAACCTCAGGTCTTTGATGTTTGTAATGAAGATGAAAGCACTGGGAAATAATCTCCTTTTATTTCAAGAGGTGATTTCGGAGGCCTTCACCCGTGGGCTATTTCAAGCATGGCTCTGTTGTGGAGTCGCGTCAAAGATGGTTGATTACAAAGATACTTCCTGAGAGGCCATTTCCTGTCCCTGGAAATGTATGCAAATAGGGTAGCAGTAGTACACGCCCCGCACAAGGGGGGGCGGGAGTCGGGAGAAAATCAACATTAATGAAGGTGTATACCAAGTTTGTTTTGTACTCCGGCTTCTGTCTGGCGTGGAACCGAGGCGTTCAAACGTCAGTCATACGTCAGTGACACGCCCCTGTGCAGGCGGGGACTGATCCACAGCCCGTCTCTGACTGAACTCCACTTTGCCCTCATAGACATGAACTAGGACGACCCATCTTGCTACGCATTAATTATCTTTGGTCGCATCCTCAGTCTTACCTTTGCATGACGCGCTTACTGTTAGAGATGGACGGCTCTCTCCCTCTCACAGTCCAGCGGAGAGATAGCGGGACGGACAGACCGAAATCTCGTCGGCTTCTAATCTCTCGCCTGAGGGAGGACCAGCTAATGCCGTCAAAATGTATGACTGACACACATTCGCACACTCATACACACACAAATTTGTTCAGTGCGCTAACTCATTGTACGGGTAAGCTAAGGCCACAGTGAAGTTGGATCAATGGAAACTTCTGGAATCCGTGACCTCAGTTCCTCTTCTGTCAATCTTTTTCCTTTTGTTTGACATGAGGTATCCATGGTAGCACGCAATCCTACATTCTTCCTCCCACCACATCTCTCTCTTGCTGAGGCTGTGGTTGCCATGGAAGTGACTGACAGCCAATATTATCCTTCTTGTCTTAGAAAATAATTTGATTAACATATAGACTTTTTCGGTAATGCTAGGTAACGCTTAGCTCTAGCTATCTGACAGATCATTAGCGTGTGCCAATGTGTTCCAGAATCTAATTGTATGACAGTGGTAGTAAATATAGTGTATCCTGTTATTATGTTAACATGGTATGAATATCAATTAATTCAGACATGGCATCTCTAATTTCTCAGTTCTTGCGATTTACCTTTGACTATGTATCACCATATTATATACAAGCTCCTGGGTTGAAGATAATTTATACTTCATTTCAGACTCTACTATTTGAGACTCTACTAGTTGAGGAAAATGTATTTGAAGTTCATTTTAAACTCTGCAATCATGCAAGTCTGCTTTCTACCCAAGAGCATTCTTTAACTACTATGCTAGTGAATAGAAACTGTATACAGTATACAGTATGATTCATCATGTAATATACCTCCATATATACTGGATGTGTTAAGAGAAACAGAAAGGCTTAAAGGGCAACTTGGCAGGATTAGCCATATTTCCCCCTCTGCTGGAGAAGTTGTGCATTATCCTATTTCAAACTGTGGAAAAAGGTAATGATAAAGCACATGGATTTGTTTACAAGCTAGCGAAACGGTTAGCATAAGTTCGGAAAAACAATGTGGATGTTACAAGGTCAGAAACACAATTTAAACCGAGTTTCTTGTTTCTCACTTCTCTTACCGGGACGGTAGTCTCAATGTTGCAAGGTTGGTTTTCCGCCTGGGGATGCTAGGAGGAACGGGAAATGTCATTTTCACTGGAACAGGTCATTTAACCATCCAAATGATTTCTAAACGGGTTTATTAAGTTAAAATAGTTGCCAAGTTCTGCTTTAAGTCAAGTCTACTGTGATGCAATGCTCTGACTGCACCACATGAATCACAGGAATATCTGCTTCTGTGGTGACATACCAACATGCATCACTACACTTCCTCAAGGTCATAGAGAATAATCACTCGGATGAACAGGACGTACGCCGATAATCCACACATTCCACACACTGTCACGGCATTCTCGGACCACGCCAAGGCTGCCAAGACCCAGATGACAATTCTGCTTCAACGCGTACTTCATCAGGAGACCTTGAGGAAGTATGTCACATTGGCAGAAGCCACGGCTGTTGCCATTATTGTGACAAGGTCTTCGAAACATCCCTCTACCGTTGTATGGTGCTCATGCAAAAAAAAAAAAACCTTTATCTAAAACCCAAGCCATGCAGCCTTGCACTCTATGCTAGGCTTTCGGCGAAGCAAACCAAAGGAGATATTAGCTGGCTGGCATGTCATTTCTAGAAGGAAAAAAGACAGTAAAAAGCGAAGCGAACATCAAAAGAAAGTGTTATGAATGCACTTGACCAGCTATGAGTAGGATAGGTCTCTGATAAAATCATCTGTAAAAGTGTGACAGGATATTCCGTCACGGCCCATTACGCACAATGGAATGGTACTGAGTCAATGAGGGAGAGAGGGTGTGCGTGTGTGTGTGTGTGGGGGGGGGAGAGGGAGAATGTGTGTGGTGTGTGTGTGTGTGGGGGGGGGTGTGTGTGTGGGGGAGAGGGAGAATGTGTGTGTGTGTGTGAAATGACATTAGTTCCAGTTTATTTGATTCTCTATAAACACTCTTGCACAGACTCAGATGGTTTCCTAATGGTCCATCTCCTCTCCCCTTCTGAGATCTGATCTAGCAGCAAACCTGCAGCAAAACCTCTTAGAAAGGAAACTTCCCTGGAACATTTCATTCACTACATGAACAACGGTCCAGAGAATTCTCATCATCGTCATCGCTTCTTACGTAGTCAACACCCTCCCTCTCCCCATCGCTATACTGAGACCTGGGGTCTGGCCTGTACTGTGACCTGGGGTCTGGCCTGTACTGTGACCTGGGGTCTGGCCTGTGTTTCGCAAGCTATCCCAAGTGGTCCGCAAGCAGACGTGGTAAAATATAATATGGATGAGTTGTTTGCAATATTGAACCAACTTGTATGTAAATCCAAATAGTTCTGCAACACTGCCTGTGTAAACTACGCCAGTTTAAATCATATGAGAGTTCTGACACAATAAGCAAGGTGCAAAGACAATAAGCAAGGTGGTTCACTGAGTAGGCCTATTGTGTAATATACTGTTGAAGTAAGTTTTTTCAGCTAGGTGGTCCGTGATTTTTTTTTAATTGGTTAAGTGGTCCTTGGTCTGAAAAAGTTTGACACACTTCTGTACTGTGACCAGGGGTGTGGCCTGAATAGTGACCAGGGGTGTGGCCTGTAGTGACCAGGGGTGTGGCCTGTAGAGTGACCAGGGGTGTGGCCTGTAGAGTGACCAGGGGTTTGGCCTGTAGTGACCAGGGGTGTGGCCTGTAGAGTGACCAGGGGTTTGGCCTGTACTGTGAATGGTGAATCATACTGTTTATTGTTGCAGGCAGCTCACTGCGCCGGGATTAGTGTGTGCTTCACCTCACTGTGGGCCAGATGTACGTACATTTGCGAAGTCATGGACAAACCTCCGTTGTATTTATCAATCGTTCAATCCTTAGTGTAAACTGCACCTTTTTCTGCCTTTCTCCGCCCATAAACGCAATTTACGAACGTCCACAACTGAATGACAGAGCCTATACAAGCGCAGTTGAATGAAGTTAACTGATGACAACATTAAGAAGAATCAAACGTTTAGCGATCATTATAATACCATACATGTAAGGGATAATGTATAAAACGCCAGTCATTATGGGGAAAATAAGTCCGACAGGCTTAACCGACCCGGACGACGCCAGCGGAGGGGTCTTGTTTCGCCCTGAAGGGACTTATTTTCCCATAATGACCGCCGTTCTATACATTATCCTGCTTATTATACGGCTACCTGCCAAAGCGAAAAAATAAACTCCACGATATGTCTCTTTACACTTATTTGTTACCGTTTCGTCGTGGCTTTTGCTGAGAAACAAATAGTTCGCAACACACGCTGAACTTGAATCAAACATTCTTTAGAACTCAGCTGATCAACCGTCTTTCACTTTTGAATGAAGTTCCAATGCAAGAAGTGACCGGAATACTTGCGGAGTGATATGATCAGCAGCACAAAACCCGTTGCCATTGACAGCGGTAATTATATGTTTGCAGCGGTAATTACATGAATTTATTTTACCGTAGAACGTTGGGAAATCCCATTCAAGTCAATGGAGCGTTCTGCTAGCATTGTGAAGAGCCGTATAATAAGATAAGATGTCAACAAGCAGGGAGATAATGAAAATCAGTAGTTCTACTCAAACTACTTGCACATAGGCTATGGAAGATTAGTCAAATCTAACAAGTAGGAAAGTTTAAGTGAATGACGTGAAAGTGAAAGTAAGACATTCGAAAGGCCAACGAAAGTTAAGGTTGCTTTTGATAGTACAAAGACTTACAAAACTGGTGCTCTAAATAGCGATTCTGTTGTCTTTGAAAGGTTCTCTTATTGACTCATTGAACTGCAATTTGGATTAACACCTGCTTGTACAAGGTGGAAGTATTTAGGCGCAGAATAGACGTGCGCTTTCAGGAGCAGTCTTTGTACATACCATGGAATACATAATTAGAGCTCTTTACTCTTCCCCTCCATCTTTTTTATGCTAAACTCCCACTTTCCCCTGGATCCTCCCATGAATGCATATGCATGACATGAAAAACGTAATCTGCCACGTTCAGCTCCCGCGACAGGCAGTTTGCGCTTTTACGTCATCGCGGCTTGTTTGTACATACCTCGCAATGATTTTACACGCACGTTGCGAAACAAATATGCCTGAAGTGGGCGCAAACGTGTTAGTACATCTGGCCCAGAGTGTTCACTGTGTGCTGAGTGTGTTTCACTAATTCACGGATTGGGATAAATGCAGAGACCAAATTTCCCTCACGGGATCAAAAGAGTATATATACTTATACTATATACTGTAGTTCATACAGTTTCTATTCACTTGCATAGTAGAAATAGATGCATAACGATAAAAAGTAGATGCTCTTGGGTAGAAAGCAGGCTTGCATGATAGCAGAGTTTAAACAGTGACCCGGGTTCTGGCATGTACAATGCAAGACACAGTAGCAGAGCTGTTTTGACCAGGACCCCTCCCCAACCTCGACACCGACACCACGGTAGCACAGAGTAGGAGATGTCGACGGAGGAGCTGGAGTTCCGTCTGCTCCATAGACAGGTTAGAATGACCTCGACCAGCAAAGCGGTCACGTTCATTGCCCCAGCTAGCATGTTGGGGACGGGGTTGATATCTTATGATGTGGGTCAAGGTCATTAGGGTTGATATCCTATGATGTGGGTCGAGGTCATTAGGGTTGATATCCTATGATGTGGGTCGAGGTCATTAGGGTTGATATCTTATCATGTGGGTCTAGGTCGTTATCAGATGTCTACACAGAAGCTGGGGTTTCATCAGTACTTTAATCACATTTTTCTACCTTCCTCTTCCTGCCGTTGCTCAGGCAACCTCCCATAAACAGGAGTCCTGAAGAGTGTGATTTCTCTCCTGTCAGGAGTAGGAAAAAGAGAGTGTGAAAGAGAATGATATCATACTGTATTCTGAGGTGTGTGTGTGTGTGTGTGTGTGTGTGTGTGTGTGTGTGTGTGTGTGTGTGTGTGTGCGTGCGTGTAAGCAGGTATATTAAAAACACATGGGCTGCTGGCAGTGTTGGGAACGTTACTTAAAAAAAGTAATTAGTTATAGTTACTCACTACTTGTTCCAAAAAGTAACTGAGTTAGTAACTGAATTACTCTATGATAAGAGTAACTCGTTACCAGGGAAAGTAATTATTTGCGTTACTGTTACAAAAAAAAAGTTGCTATGTATCAAAGAATTTGGATTTTTTGAGCAGTTTTGAGCAGCCAGTTGAAATGAGTAGAACAGACAGGTGTTTGTAGGCTACATAACTTTCGATATTTATTAGATAGATAGACAGATAGATAGATAGATGGATAGATAGATAGATAGATAGATACTTAATTGATCCCCAAGGGGAAATTCAAGATATTGCACATCGACAGACCTACGGTTGACTTCAGCCTGTGTCATATGTTTTTGTTGTGAGGTAGAAAGATCTAGCTTTTGCTGCTTGGAGGACTTTGCTCGGAGTCCTTCTTTGCTAGTGGATGGCGAGCTAATCATCTGTGGTGGAGGTATCGGTGTTTTTAGCCACTAGATGCGTGTGTGAGTCTGAGATGCTTCATTAAATTAGAGTTGCTTATAACGGATGTCGACAAAGTCTTCGCTCCTGGACATAATGTACACATTACATGCACATTCTTGCCTTGATGAATTTGAAGTAGTGCTTATATCTCCACCTTGAAAATGCCAACTTTTCGGATTGCTCCTGACCTCTGCTGTTTCGTTGAATCTCTATTTAAGCTGTTGCGTGTGTGTGTGTGGCACGTGTGCTGGCAAGTGTGCAAAAACACTGGCTCTGATTGGCTATCATGAAACATGACTCTGCCTTAGCCAATCATAATCTCTTACGTCGTTATTAACCCACCTTCTCACTAGCTGTGAGCCAGGGTGCGTTCGGATTAGGCCTACAGTTTATTCAATCAATGCAGAGTAACGCACCGCATTTAACGTCCAGTAACGTTAACGGCGTTGTAACGACGGGAAAAGTAATTAGTTAGATTACCCCGTTAGTGAAAAAATAACGTTGTTTAAAAGAACGGCGTTATTCCAAACACTGGCTGCTGGTAAGGTGGGTGGGGAAAGTAATTCTCAGTAATTCTCAAGGAAGATAAATAATGAAATGGGCCTTTAAATGATAACGGAGAATGAGACAATCTTAGTAACTGCTATGTAATATTATCTAGTAACTATTTATAACATAACTATGGCAATCTTAGTAACTGCTATGTAATATTATCTAATAACTATTTATGACATACAGTAACTATGACTTCCTCCCACCATCCACCTGTCATTTGAATATGTCCTGAGATCAGAAAAGGGCTAATTAAATACATGTACTATTTATGACATAACTATGACTTTGTGATTAAATACATGTAGTGTTAAGACATAACTATGACTTTGTGATTAAATACATGTAGTGTTTATGACATAACTATGACTTCCTGATTAAATAGATGTAGTGTTTATAACATAACCAAGACAAGGGTCTATGAATTGTTAATCCGGCCCTGCCCCCAACGACCACAACTTTCCACCTCTGCGACAGCTGAAAAGAAGTCTAGAGGACTCCTAACTCACTAAGACCTACTTACTGTAGGCTGCGCAAACCACAGGCCTTTTTTTGGGCAAGTCTGCATTCGAGGCAGGGCTTCTGTTGAAGAATTTTATATAAATCCTGCGCTAACAGTAATCCTCCTACCCCCCACTACCACAGCTGTGGATAGTGTGGCATGCTCACGCTTTGTCTCCTTCTTGCAAACTAGGCCTATAGCCCAACCATTTACATCTTCAAAAAATAACAACTTGCCAGATATGCCTTCATATCTTTGGGCTTCATTCAGCATTTTGTTCTTCCACTGGAAATGACTCTTCTACATTTGCTGCCTGCTGCATCCTTTCTGTTTGTATTGTTTAGAAAATGTTTGATGTCTTGAGTTAATGCATTAAACATTGTTTGCTGGTAACCAGCCACAAATAGCCTACAGATTATTGCGTGCGTACATTCTCTATTCTCTCCAAAATGTGCCCGTTCTATAGGCTGGCCAAGTGCGTAATTCTGCGGCATAAAGCAGATGTATTTGTTTATTGTACAGAAAAATAAAAATAACCTGTCAAGCAGTCAATTGACTACATTGCAGTCAATAAGTAGGGCAAATTACGAAACCAAAACGTGGGTCATAGTTGTCTAAGCCTTTGCTGTGAGGCCAAACCCATGAACAAAGACGCATTGATATCTGCAATAGTTTTTTTTTTTTTGGCGAAACAAGCTCACAGCCGAACGAGTCATAGCACTGAAGGGAGAGGCAACTGGCATGTGATCTCCCTACAGGCCAATGGATGTACAAGTTTTCTCCTGTGCCTACAATATTTAATCCAGTGTTTTGTCTTTAAATGAGTTTAATTGCTTTATACTCAATACTTGACCAATGGCTATTGCATCTGTCTATTGAAAGTGAGAATGTGGCATGTGATCTACTGTGTAGGCTTCATAAAATAAAATAAACAGATTGCTAATGGCCTACAAGCTGATCTGGGGTGCGTTTCCCGTACAACTACGGAGGTTAGCTTTTTACTAACAGGATGCATCGTTCAACTAACCAACATGTAAGTACGACAGTTTTCCAAAACTGTCGTGCTTACATAGTACTATAGTTTGGACCATGATAGTTTCCAAACTTCAGTAGTCTGGACTAAGGTGGTTAATGATGTTTAGTAGCACGTGAGCGGGCACCTGCACATACTTCTGTGGCGTGTGCGTTAAGGCCGGCAGATCACAGCCGCCCGTTGCACAGCAGTTACCAGTCCCCTGTCCAAGAGTTCGAATCTGGGTTAAGATTTTGACAACAATATTGACATCGTTGTTTACCTAAGTTTATCTTTTGTGCAGATCATATTATCAAAATCAGCCTTCTTGGCTTGATTTGCGTAAACTAACAAGGACCCCCTCCATGAAAATCAAAGGCTACATATTCTCAGTTGACTCGTCAAAAAGTGCGCACCACCTTATTATTATCTGCAGGTGTGTGACTTTTACTTACGTGCACATGGCTGCAAATTGACTTTTAATTCATAGCGGGGAAAATAAGTATTGAACACGTCAACATTTTTTTCAGTAAGTATACTTCCAGTGTGGCTATTTGCATGACATTTTCACCAGACATTTGTATTAACTTAGGTAATCCACACATATAAAAAAATCCAAACATTAATGTTCATAAGTATAGTTATGAGTATAAAAGTGGAATGGCACAGGGAAAAAGTATTGAACACGCTAAGAAAAAGCAGTACACAAAGGCAAGGAATGGCAAGGAACGAGCTGGAATCTATACATAGTTAGAGAGTAATTATCCCTCCTATCTGTGCAAATTAATGTAAGCTGGGTTAGTACATATTGATGAGCTATAAAAAGGTTTTTCATTACCAAGTTGTCACACAAGAAACATTTCATGATGGGTAAAAGCAAAGAGCTCTTCCAAGACCTTTGCAACATTATTTTTGCAAAAAATATCAATGGAACTGGTTACAGATGCATTTCAAAACTTCAGAATCATCCAGTAAGCAGTATTGGAGCCATTATCTGCAAGTGGAAGGAACATCACTGCATCATCAATCGGCCATGCACATGATCTCCTCACAAGATTTCTGACCAGGAAGTCAGAAGGATAGTCAGAAGTGTAGCCTAAGAGCCAAGGACCACTCCAGAAAGACTTGGAGGCAGCAGGTTCAATTGTTACAGAGAAAATCATAGGTAATGCACTACACCGCCATGGCCTCTATGCACGCTCACCCCACATTACTCTATTACTGAAGAAAAATATGTCGAAGCTCATTGAAAGTTTGCTACACAACATTTGGACAAGCCTATGAAATACTGAGAGAATGTATTCTGGTCAGGCGAGAGCACAATTTAACTCTTTGGATGTCATACTACACACCATATTTGGAGGAGAAATGGCACTGTGCATCACCCTAAAAATACCATACCAACAGTGAAGTTTGGAGGTGGAGGCATCACAGTGTGGGGCTGTTTTTCATCTCATGGTACTGGCAGACTTCATACAGTTGAAGAAATGATGAATGGAGCCATTTTTCTGGGAGAATCTTGCCATCCACCAGGACAATGAGGATGAGACATGGCTAGACCTTCCAGCAGGACAATGATCCAAAGCATTCAGCAAAGGAAACTCTCAATTGGTTTCAGAGAAAGGAAATCAAGGCCCTGACTTAAATCCAATTGAACAGTTTTGGAAGTTACCTAAAGATCAGGATTTACAAGAGGGACCCCTGGAATCTTCAATATTAAAAGACTATCTGTTTAAAAGAATGGGCCAAAATCACACCTGAATACTGTGACTGATTAGTTTCGTCATAGAAGAAATGCCTTGAAGCTCTCATTACAAATAAAGGGTTTTCCACAAAGTATTTAAGAAATTTCAGTAGGCGTGTTCAATTCTTTTTTCCTGTGGCATTCCACTTTTTTACTCATAACTCTACTTAGGGACATTAATGTTTGGGTTTTTTAATATGTGTGGATTACCTAAGTTAATACTAATGTCTGTAGAAAATTTCATGTGAATAGCCTCACTGGAAGTATACTTACTGAAAAAAATGTTGACGTGTTCAATACTTATTTTCCCCGCTGTATGTATTTTCTGCCTTGGGCATTTTAAAATATGGATGTATGGTGGTTAGAAGTGTAAATATCAATTAGAAAATTGATATTTACACTAACGTAGTGTAACGATGCATTGGACTATGTAAGTTCCAAATATGAATGTAATTCTGCAGCATAAAGCAGATGTATTTGTTTATTGTACAGATAAAATAAAAATGACATGTCAAGCAGTCAATTGACTACATTGCAGTCAAGAAGTAGGGCAAATTAATTCTGAAACCAAAGCGTGGGTCATAGTTGTCTAAGCCTCTATAGCGTAGCCTGTTAAAAACGTCGTAGAAGCCTACCCAAGGCTACAGATTAATTCTGAAGAGTTATTTCTCTACTGGCTCAATTATCACACCACTGTTTTGATTTGTGTAGTTGCGTTAACCCAACACTGACAATAATGTAGACAGCAAATTTCGATTCGATTTTTAATTTACCACCGTGTAGTCAAGCCTTAAGCCATACCCAAGTAGCCTAAATCGAGGTAAATCGTGCTTGTTCAGAAGGGGCGGCAGGCAGAGCGATGTACAGTGGCAGAGTGATGCACAGTGGCTGAAAGTGGTACTAAAGCTTCACGCCTCGTAATGTGCGACTGAAGTGGCCATTTGAAAGCGATGCCCACTGTATATTTATGTAATCGAGTAATGAGTCGACTATATTTATGTAATCGAATAATGAGTCGACTATATTTATGTTGGTTCTCTCATTTTTGCTTCTCCCTCTGCTGCTTTGATACCTACTCTTCATCGCATATCTCATCTTCCCCCATCTTGTCAATTATTCATGGAAATATGAGACTACTTGTTGCAGCCCTCCCATGCGTTGCTGTCCAACATCAAAGCGACGCTTCCAAATCCGCCCCAACAGCGTTGTGTGTAATTGTTGAGGTTTGTCATCGTCGCCTTTGTGCACTAATGAATATATTCATGCGTTAACACTGAAAGTCTGATGCATATTATCAATATTGAGAAGGGAAAGGTGCACTATTAATGTTGCTGAATGGCAGTTGTTGCTAAGAGACCATCTTAGTACTCTTTGCCTTTTGTCATGTGGTATACATGTTTTAACGTTTGCTGCTATCTCTCTCTCCCTCCATCTCTCTCTCTCTCCCTCCATCTCTCTGCCTCTTCCTCTCCCTCTCCCTCTCCCTCCATCTCTCTTCCTCTCTCTCTCCCTCTCCCTCTCCCTCTCCCTCTCCCCTCCATCTCTCTGCCTCTTCCTCTCCCTCTCCTTCTCCCTCTCTCTCCATCTCTCTCTCTCTTTGTTTCAGTAACATTGATTGCAGTGATGGTGTTTATAATATACCTCTCAATGCTGAATCTGAAGTGTACATCTATTTAAATTCAAATGAGCTTTCCTGGCACGACAGGCACATCTTCCCCTTGTGTTGGTCCTGAGAAGATGTTGTTTTGCTGGCTGATGCACTGGCTGTATAGAGAGGATAGAAAGTACTTTCATATTCATACAATACAAGCGTATTCACTGCATACAAGACTAGGGAAAGAAAGAAAGAAAGAGAGAAATAATATTGAAAGAAAGAATACTGAAATACAGAAAGAAACACAGAAAGAATGAAATGTGCCTGTACCCTCAGTTACTCAAGGCTAAGAGTATGACTGCACTTCAAGGATGCGCTTTTGAAAAAAAAAAAGAAGCATCCCATTTGAAACATCCCTCTGTTAGCCATTGCCAAGGCGACCATGAGAACAGGAGACCCGTGTGCTGTCCAAACGCAGCCTGGTGAGTCACCCAGCTAAATGATACATTTCAGTGGGGAATGACTGACAATCAGTGATCAGAAAATTAAGCCAGTCATCCACCAGGTCCCAGTCGTGTGATTAGTGGTCACTGTTGGTTCACTCATCTCCTCTCCCGCCCCAATGCTTTGGCAAGCACACAGACACACACACACACACACCCTTCGGTTACAAGCCTGAAGCCCAAAGCGCTAACCGGTAGAAATGCACATGCACACACACACACACACAGGCATATGCATATACACATGTACAGACGCAGATATACACACACAAACACGCTTGCCACACAACAGCAGCTTTCACAGTTTCCAACTGGCATAGTTAGGAAAAATCGCTACAGGACAACTGGACACTGGGCATGCCCAGGCTAGACGCACACTGCCATTGGCCATGCACCAAATAGTATAGAAGTAACAAGAGGCGACACTCAATAGAACGTTCCATAGCAACAAATGTGCCCATGACTGAGCTTCCGCCATCTTGGACCGAACGCAACACGTTAGGGGCAGCCGTGGCCTACTGGTTAGGGCTTCAGGCTTGTAAACGTAGGGTTGGCGTTTCGATCCCCGACCCAGTAGGAAAAATGTGGGCGGGGGAAGTGGTTGAGCACTGCTCTCCCATGCCAACATCCAGGGCTGAAGTGCCTTTGAGCAAGGCACCCAACTCCTCACTGCACCCCGAGCGCCGCTGTAGCAGGCAGCTCACAGCTCTGGGTTGGTGTGTGCTTCACCTCACTTTGGAGCCAGAGTGCATATAGTAAGTTGACTGGTACTTTAAGCAAAGCGGCAAACACTCACACACTCACAACGGCGGATTCGGGAATTGAACCCGGGCCGACAAATCGTCAGCTGGTGATGATCCACATAGTAAACAACAGTCTGTGCAGAAAGTGCTTTTTTGGGGCTAGTGTGTGTGCATAGTAAACAGTAAGTTCGGTGTCCAGAAAAGACCATATTTGCTTAAGTTTCTGTCATTGTTAGCCTCAGTGGCTTCACTTAACTGAGCGAATGCTGAATGTGGTTTTTGTACAGTTACTGTATTTGTCCAGCCCAGAAAGAGCTTTTTTGCATTACCACGGCAACACCACGCCCACATGGTAAACAGAGTCTGTACAGACAGCATTTTTTTGGAGCCAGAGCGGATATAGTAAGTTGACTGCTACTTAGCAGACAGTTTTATCTAAAGCAACTCGGCCTCACAATAGCAGATTCCAGTATTGAATTGAATAGTACTTGGCATTATGACACCAACTAACAGGAAGCATTTGAAATGGACATTCACATTTGAAGTGGACTTTCACATGTGAAATACAAATTTGGTGTTGAATTGAGGTGTGAAGTTTTGCAGATCGACCTTTGTGTGTGTGTGTGTGTGTGTGTGTGTGTGTGTGTGTGTTACAGAATGTCCAGAGCGGAGAGGAAGGTGAAGACTCCAGTGTGTATGAGATGATGAGCACTGCGGGTGAGTTGTCTGTGTTTGCATGTATTTTACAATGTACTGTATGTATGTGTGTGTGTGAGAGAGAACTTATCGGTATGTATACAGTATGCCAGAATGTCTGTGTGTGTGTGTGTGTGTGTGTGTGTGTGTGTGTGTGTGTGTGTGTTTGCACTCTGTAGGTTTCTATGCCCCCTGTACTTTAAGTACTTTGCAGCACATACAGGGCCAAACTTATTGCCTAAAGGGTGCAGAGTTCAGAACAAAAGAGTCTGTCTGTCTTAGAGAGTCTCCCAGGTACAGCAGCCCTGAGTACACACATGTTCACCACAGCCCTGAGTACACACATGTTCACCACAGCCCTGAGTACACACATGTTCACCACAGCCCTGAGTACACACATGTTCATCACAGCGCCAGGTCCCTGAGTACACACATGTTCATCACAGCCCTGAGTACACACATGTTCATCACAGCGCCAGATCCCTGAGTACACACATGTTCATCACAGCCCTGAGTACACACATGTTCACCACAGCCCTGAGTACACACATGTTCATCACAGTGACAGGTCCCTGAGTACACACATGTTCATCACAGCCCTGAGTACACACATGTTCATCACAGCCCTGAGTACACACATGTTCATCACAGCCCTGAGTACACACATGTTCATCAAAGCGCCAGGTCCCTGAGTACACACATGTTCATCACAGCCCTGAGTACACACATGTTCATCAAAGCGCCAGGTCCCTGAGTACACACATGTTCACCACAGCCCTGAGTACACACATGTTCATCACAGCCCTGAGTACACACATGTTCATCACAGCCCTGAGTACACACATGTTCATCACAGCCCTGAGTACACACATGTTCATCACAGCACCAGGGCCCTGCAGGGCTACAAACAGTCTCCTGTGGTCCAGGGCCATACAGGGTTTATAACACGTTACTGTATAATGCAGTGGCCATTTTTGACCGGGAACACAACTAGTAAACATGAAATAAAAACAGCTGGATGGTTAAACTAATCAAAACATTTCAATTTCAATTTCAATTCAATTTATTGTGCTTATAGAGCGCCAAAACATTATACATGTATCATGGCGCATGGGTAAGGGGCGAGGAAAAACTTCCTAGAATTGGAGATCCATATAGGAAGAAACCTCGAGCAGAGAAGTGCAAAGCACTTCTTGCCTTACGAGGACCTACATATCCAAGGTTACTACTGTAACCATGGTGACCTGAATTAATTGGATCAATCCAACGAGGCAGGAAGGATTCCGAGTTCATCTTTTCAGTGCAGTTCAGTGTACTGCAGCCTTTTATCTGCTACATAAGAGGACAAATAGCAAAGCGCTCACTGAGCCTCCTCAAGGGGGCCACTGAAAACCTGCTTCCTTCAATCAATCAGTCTCAAGGGCTTGCAGGAAATGGTTACGGGATTGGGAAAGCCCTGGTTTGACCATGACATTTAACTTTTTTCTGTTGGTTTCAGAGTGCCGTAGTTACAGTAATATAAATGTTTTGTGGTTTTTGAAGGAGCTTAGCTTATTTGTGGTCCACACCAGAGTTAGATAAGATAGATAAGATAGATAGATAGATAGATATTTTATTGATCCCCCAGGATAGATAGATAGATAGATAGATAGACAGATAGGTAGATACTTTATCGATCCCCAGGATAAATAGATAGATAGATAGATAAATACTTTATCGATCCCCCAGGATAAATAGATAGATAGATAGATAAATACTTTATTGATCCCCCAGGATAGATAGATAGATGTTTAAACTTCAGATGTTTATTTTAATGTGCCATCAAAACATAAGGGACTAACGTTTCGACGTTCTGCCACGTCTTCGTCAGAGTCTAGTATGAAGGGTACGAGTCCTCTTATCTAACTCAGGGGTAGATGGTAAAGAAGCTCATTTTCCCAAAGGTTGGCATGGTCATGTAATACACATTGTGGGAGTAGGTTACAAAGTTCACCTAAAAGTAACCAGTAAGTAACCAGTGAGTAACCAGTGAGTAACAAACTGTGAGTAACCAGTGACAAGTTTAAGTGTCTAGCTGTCCCCCGATTGGTCCTTTCAGGCAAACCCAAGTCCAGCCCCCCCGATGACGCCCATCAGGCTGGCAAGGATGAGGACCAGGAGGAGGAGGAAGAAGAGGACCCGTACGCACCGCTCGGGGTGAACAACGAAGAATACGACACCGTCCTCAGCCCCAGCAACTCTGTGGTGATCGCCAACCGACCCCCGGCACCCACACCTCGCCCTGAAACCATCCCCACCAAAGAGGACCGCACCCCCTACATAGCACAAGGTAATCCCTACACCTGACCCCTACATAGCGCAAGGTAATCCCTACACCTGACCTGACCCCCTACATAGCACAAGGTAATCCCTACACCTGACCTGTACATAGCGCAAGGTAATCCCTAAACCTGACCTGACCCCCTACATAGCACAAGGTAATCCCTACACCTGACCTGACCCCCTACATAGCACAAGGTAATCCTTACACCTGACCCCTACATAGCACAAGGTAATCCCTACACCTGACCTGACCCCCTACATAGCACAAGGTAATCCCTACACCTGACCCCTACATAGCACATGGTAATCCCTACACCTCACCCGTACATAGCAAAGGTGTGATAGCCAAGTCCTGTGATGGGGCCGGTGAGTGCTGAAGTGTGTGTGTGTGTGTGTGTGTGTGTGTGTGTGTGTGTGTGTGTTCGTGTGTGTGTGTGTGTGTGTGTGTGTGTGTGTGTGTGTGTGAGTGCTGAAGTGTGTGTGTGTGTATGTGTGTGTGTGTGTGCTGAAGTGTGTGTGTATGTGTGTGTGTGTTTGTGTTAGTGCTGAAGGCTGAGCACATCCAAGTGCTATGATAGGGCCGGTGAGTGCTGAAGGGTTTGTGTGTGTGTGTGTGTGTGTGTGTGTGTGTGTGTGTGTTAGTGCCGAATGGCTGAGCACATCCAAATTTGCCCTGTTCATCATCGGGGCGCCAGCTCCTTTTTAAATGTTCAATTTCTGCGGCGTAAATAATTCAGCGGTATAGAGGTGCCAGCTGACTTGTATTGTTCTGGCTTTATAAATCATGTAAGCTGCCGCCACCACGTCCTTTGTGGAGTGCCACGGCATACCCGCAGCGCTCCTGTTGGCCTCCGGGGGCAGCACCACTGGGCTGTGCCTGCTGCCGCTTGGTTTGCACACACAGAGAGAAACAAACACACACACACACACACACACACACACACACCCACACACACACACACACACACACACACACACACACACACACACACACACACACCACATGTACACGCACACGTACACACACACACACACACCCCACACGCACGCATACACACACACACACCACATGTACACGCACACACACACACATCAGTGAGGAGAACCGTCCTCCTCGTGAACCGCCGCACACTTACTGCGGCCAACACACCCTAAAGCATCATGGGTAGCTGGCACAGTGGAAAAAGACCAAATGCAGAGAGCAAAGTGATGACTTATGGTTGTCTCTTGTTGTTGTTGTTGTTGTTATTGTGTGTGTGTGTGTGTGTGTGTGTGTGTGTGTGTGTGTGTGTGTGTGTGTGTGTGTGTGTGTGTGTGTCATGCATTATTGTGTTTGCATTATAGCCTGTGTGTGTTATGTACAGTGTGTATGCATTTGTTGTGCTTGTGTGACAAACAGTGTGAGTGTGAGTGTGTGTGTCATTGTGTCGTTCTGTGTGTTGAGCTTGCTACATTCCCATTGTGCTGTGCTGTATTTTACTGTGACTTGCTTTGTGTGAATTGTTTTTCTGTGTGTGTGTGGGGGGTGTGTGTGTGTGTGTGTGTGTGTGTGTGTGTGTGTGTTTGTTACTGTGTTACTGTGTCACTTGCTTTGTGTGAATTGTTTTCTGTGTGTGTGTGTGTATTACTGTGTCACTTGCTTTGTGTGAATTGTTTTCTGTTCAGTCCTGTGTCCATATTTGGAACATGCCTAGTTATGATGTGTGTGTGTGTGTGTGTGTGTGTGTGTGTGTGTGTGTGGAAACATGCCTAGTTATAATTTCTCATGAAAGCTCCAACTAGCTATGTGGCGCGTGGTGATGACCATACCTGTCACGTCACCAGATTGTGTATGAAATACACCCTACACATACACGATCACTTAGTTTCAATTTCAACCGTTTTGTCATAGGCTAAAACCTGGCAACCCAAAACCCAAGTAAGGAAGCGGGTGCCGACTGCGCAGCCTGAGTCTCGTCGTAAGCAAGCGGGCTAGTTGAATGGCCTACTTCAGAACTAGCTGTTGTGAAATTGTTGGGAATTTAATTGATTAACACATCACATAAACTGTTACTGAGTGTTGTTGATACACTGAACGTGTGCCCTCGTAACCAAATCTGACAGCAAGCAGCTTTGGAGTTTTGGAAGTAGGCTGCAGGCAGGCAGCTGGTGGATACATAACTGGCATGCGTAAGGTACTGTAATGGTAAGGTAAAAGCAACGACCAAAATGCAGTGTTGAAACACGTGTATGAAACGTATTAAATATGCAAACACAGATCTGGTATAAACACTGACCCCCCCCCAAAAAAAATCTCCCGTTTTTGGAAAGCTAAATGTTGACAGGTATGGTGATGACCTCACATAGACACGGCTATTTAAGAGGGTTTGATAAGGACACATCCCACGTAATGAGCTGCTCTACCAGGGTGTGAACAGTCACACTGTGAGTGTGTGTGTGTTTGTGTGTGTGTGTGTGTGTGTGTGTGTGTG
Organism: Alosa alosa; assembly: GCF_017589495.1. Taxonomy (NCBI): domain Eukaryota; kingdom Metazoa; phylum Chordata; class Actinopteri; order Clupeiformes; family Clupeidae; genus Alosa; species Alosa alosa. Next base: position 23,996,698 of record NC_063212.1, on the reverse strand, counting down.
TGTGTGTGTGTGTGTGTGTGTGTGTGTGTGTGTCAGGCTTGTGCAAAATTCCAGAACTGAATTGAAACTGGCTCTTAAATTCCAATTCAATTCTTGAATTTAACTTGAATTTCAATTGAGGTAGCAAACAGGAAGCATAATTGCAATTTGTATTGTGCACAACCCTAGTGTGTGTGTGTGTGTGTGTGTGTGTGTGTGTGTGTGTGTGTATGCGCTCTACCAGGATGTGAACAGTCAGCATGTCCACCACACCAACGAATGAGCTCTACTTTCATGAGCAGAGGGACAAGAAAATAAATGCAAAGATACACACATACACACACACACACACACACACACACACACACACACACACACACACCCCACCCCCAACCACACACACATACAAAGCCAAACACACACACTCACACATACATATGCAGGCACACAAACACACACACACACACACACACACACACACACACACACATACCCACACACAAAGACACACACCCACACACACACATACATAGGCAGGCACACAAATACATTTCACACACACACACACACACACTAAACTGCTATATTTCTCAGGCAGAAACACAAAGCTGTTGTTGCCATGGCTATTCTTTACAATAACAGCCTAATTTCCACATTAGCGGGGGTAGCGCTCTATATGAAGATGAATGTGGCTCCGTAGCATGTGAGGTGTGAGGAGTAAGGTGTGTGTGTGTGTGTGTGTGTGAGAGAGATTTTGTGTGTGTGTGTCTTTGTATGTGTGCTCATCCTCATCCTCTCTGATTCATGGCCATCAATCTCTCTCTCACTCACACACACACACACACACACACACACACAAGGCAGATTGCAGATGTTTATGAGCTGAAATGAACTCCCCTTCCTCCTTGTTCGCTCTGTCAAAATGAAAGTCTCAAGAGCATGATATGTGTGTGTATATGTGTGTGTGTGTGTGTGTGTGTGTGTGTGTGTGTGTGTGTGTGTGTGTGTGTGTGTAAATGAAATGAAAAGCAGGTGGAATTGGGATAAAGGCATTATGCTTCACACACATATACACACAAAGATACACACACATACACATACACACACATTTAATCCTGCCATAGGGAGTCTGCAAGGTGTGTGAAGAGCCTAACCAGGTAAGCTATCCCAATCTGCCCTTTAGTCAAAAACCACATCATTACATATTAGAGAATGGAGAACGGTATGGCAAGCCGATTGAGCATTTATTCTGCTATTTTGATATCAGGCATAATTGTCATGTACATGTACACCATTTTTGTCAACTAGTTAACTAGTGAGCCATGTTTGTGTGAACTAGTTAACTAGTGAGGGCCAAAATATGCACACTAGTTAACTAGTGGGAGCCAAAATGCTCACTAGTTAACTAGTGAACACATTTTTGGCTTCACTAGTTAACTAGTGAGAGGCAGAAATGTCCACTAGTTAACTAATGAGGGCAAAAATGCATACTAGATAGCTAGATTAAGGCTTTTGGGCCACACTAGTTAACTAGTGACAGCGAAAAATGTGCACAAGTTTACAAGTGAAGGCATAACTCATCACTAGTTAACTAGTTGGAGTAGGTCAATGTCACTAGTTAACTAGTGAACCATAAATGGCTTACTAGCTAGCTAGGTGATGGCAGCAGGCTCACTAGTTAACTAGTTGATCCTTTGTCCAAACTAGTTAACTAGTGAGGTCATAAATGTATACTAGTAAACTAGTTCAACACAAAATTCACACTAGTCAACTAGTGGCGCAGAATTCAAATTAGGAGGCGGAGAATTCTGGAAATTGAGGCTTTCTATTGGCTCCCTATGTCCAAATAGAACATGACAATCAATCACAGCGTAGAATTTCACAAAATCCCACCCACAACATTTGCATGTGGCAAACTAGTTAACTAGTGACATTGACCTACTCCAACTAGTTAACTACTGAGGAATTTTGCCTTCACTAGTAAACGGGGCACATTTTTGGCTGTCACTAGTTAACTAGTGAGACCCAAAAGCCTTCAACTAGCTGACTGCATTTTGGCCTTTACTAGTTAACTAGTGAACATTTCCGGCTCTCACTAGTTAACTAGTGAAGCTAAAATGTGTTCACTAGTTAACTAGTGGGCATTTTTGTGGTTACTAGTTAACTATTGTGCACAAACATGGCTCACTAGTTAACTAGTTGACAAAAATGGCTTGCATTGTTGGCCTGATATCAAGATACCAGAATAAATGCTCAAGCGGCTGGCCAAGTTACATAGAAGTTAACAAGTGGGAATTTGACATTCAGTAGTCAGCTAGTAAACATCTTTGGACCTTACTAGTTGACTAGTAAAATATAGAAGTCTTTAACTAGTTAACGAGTGCACATTTCAATGTCC
>NC_063212.1:23979321-23989321 GCF_017589495.1 Alosa alosa | reverse complement strand
CATCCCTCTCCAGGCCGATTAAAACACACTGGTGTTCTGTGTGTGTGTGTGTGTGTGTGTGTGTGTGTATTAAACATGGTATATTAAACATCCCTCTCTAGGCCGATTAAAACACACTGGTGTTCTCTGTGTGTGTGTGTGTGTGTGTGTGTGTGTGTGTGTGTGTGTGTGTGTGTGTGTTATATCACACCGGCACAAGCATCCCTCTCCAGGTTTCCAGATTAAAACACTGTTGTATTATTATACTGCACGCAGACTGCTTGTTCCAGCACAATTAAAGGCCAGTGTTATATAATCACGACGAGTATCATCTCCAGCTCAATTGAAAAAGATCCTACATGGACACAAGCACGGCGATGCCAAGACAGATGGGAGGACGGAAAATCAGATGACCAGTTAGCAGCTTAGATCTGGTGTGATGGAAACGGTTGATAGAGCTACAAACTAGTAGAGAGATCATGTGGGGGCTTTCTGAAGGAGTGTTAAAAACATCTCTGCTCTGAGGACATACTGTGTTTGTGGACGTTGCCGTGCCAACAGTAATCTATGAGGATGCATCAGCATGTAGAAAATCAAGGAGCGTTACGCCAACGTTGCCACCGTTTCGCTGCCGAAACATAGAGAACAATAGGAAACCTGCCGCTTGCCGCTGGCTAATGTGATCCCCCCTAATAAACAAGTGAAAAGGGGAGCTAGTGTGTGGATATTCAATGAGATTTTCTATATTTTGGATGCATCAGCATGTGCAACACTCAGATATGTCTCCTCTGTCTTGTAACAAGCTCAGCTCGAGTTAACCAAATTAACGTCATCGGTTCATTAAAACGCACATTCACAGATAATCTCTAGCATGCTTAGATTTATTGAAGTGCTTTGGTGAGGGTGAGAACGTGAAAGAGAGAGAGAGAGAGATAAGCCCATAGGCCAGAGTCTATAATTGTCCAAACACCGCCGACGTGGCACAACAAAAAAGGAATAAAAATGCACAACCAGCGCTGTTTACGTCCATTAAACAGAAAATGAAAATAATCCACGGCAATAATAATCCATAAATCCGAGGATGTGTCAAGACAGTCTTTGAAACTCCGCAAGCACAAAAAAAGGAAAAAGGATAGATATCATCTCGAAATCATCTCCAGGAAACGCGGAAAAACCAGTATCATGATCCCTTATTATCAGGTGTAAAGAAGAGGATACATCCAGTGTGAAAAGTAAAGGAGGCTAAAGGAGGCTAAAGTAGGCTAAAGTAGGCTAAAGGAGGCTAAAGTAGGCTAAAGTAGGCTAAAGGAGGCTGAAGGAGGCTAAAGTAGGCTAAAGGAGGCTAAAGGAGTCTAAAGGAGGCTAAAGTAGGCTAAAGGAGTCTAAAGGAGGCTAAAGTAGGCTAAAGTAGGCTAAAGGAGGCTAAAGGAGGTTATCAGAAGCGCCGATCGCCTTCTACCCCTGTCCATTCATTCATTCTTCCTCCTGGCTTTCTTCCTGCGTCCCATTTAAAAAACAAACATGTGATTCTCCGAGAGCGCAGCCATAGGGCCAGAACAGGAAAAGTGTGTGAGAGTGAGCGTGAAAAGGTGACTGACAGTTCTATTATAGACAGTTCAGACTATACCTGCCCTGGATCACTGACTTACGCCCATAGTCATCAGGATACTGTGGTTAGCGAACTATAAAGATGGTTAGAGAGAAAACGGAGCTTAAAGAGCTCAACACTACCTGGCCAGGTTTTTAAACAGTACATTATAAAGAGAAGGCAACTTTTATAGTGGGAGAGTTAGGCCTATTCCATATGAGGAAACGGTTAACAAATCTGCTACGCTTTACAAAAATAAATAAGACTTGTCTTATATCATAATATGGCCATTTATGTGGCGGATGCTACAGTCTATCCATGCTACACTTACATACAGCACACACACACACACACACACACACACACACACGCCCGTGCTACACTTACATACAGGAACTGCGGAACTCTACACACACACACACACACGCCCATGCTACACTTACATACAGGAACTCCACACACACACACACACACACACACACACACACACACACACACACACACATGCTACACATACATGCAGGAACTCAGATGAGCCAGGGTTTTATTTATCTATGATGACAAAATACAGATCTCCATAGATGGATGGACTATTTTGTGTGTGTGTGTTTGTTTGTGTGTTTGTATGTACTCTGGATAAACTCGTTGTGCGTGTGTGTGTGTGTGTGTGTATTGCAGTGCGTGAGCGTGAGAGCATCTCGTCCACCTACGACACGTTCGTGGCGAGCCACAGCCCCCCTGGGCTGGACGAGCTCATCTCGCTGCAGCAGCAAGTCAAACTGGGCACGCTCAGTGTAGACGACGCCCTCGACAGGTTCAGCCAATGGCAGCGTCTGCAGAAGGGGGTGGACAGCGTTCAACAGGTGAGACGGTGCACTATTACACACACAGACACACAGACACACACACAGACACACACACACACACACACACACACACACACACACACACACACACACACACACACACACACACACACACACACACACACACACACACACACACACACACACACACACACACACACACACACACACACACACACACACACACACACACACACACACACACACACACACACACACACACACACACACACACACACACACACACACACACACACACACACAATACAGCACAACACATAGTAATATCAGCACACAAGGGCAGCCGTGGCCTACTGGTTAGCGCTTCGGACTTGTAACCGGAGGGTTGCCGGTTCGAGCCCCGACCAGTAGGCACGGCTGAATTGCCCTTGAGGAAGGCACCTAACCCCTCATTGCTCCCCGAGCGCCGCTGTAGCAGGCAGCTCACTGCGCTGGGATTAGTGTGTGCTTCACTGTGTCTTCACTGTGTGCTGAGTGTGTTTCACTAATTCACGGATTGGGATAAATGCAGAGACTAAATTTCCCTCACGGGATCAAAAGACACACAAACACACAAACATCCAGAAACAGAGAGAGACAGACACAGAGAGAACAGTACTTTTTAAAATGTACAAACACACACATATGCACACACAGACACACACACATACACACACACACATCCAGAGACAGAGAGAGACAGACACAGAGAGAAACAACAATTAAATGCCCGTTACCAACGCCCATGTGTATTGTTGCCATAGGGTTTTGAGAAGTAATGTAGGCCTATGCACGTCAACACTTAAGGAAATCAACAGTGGCCGACACACAAAACGCCTATACAGTTTGCAGGAGTCCATGGGTGTCACCCCCGAGGACATTTCTTAAATGCTGTTAAGCAAAGGCACAATTTTTGTGCACTTTCAGTCACCTACACTACGCCTTAATCACGCATGATCCGTCGTTTGACTCCTTAACAGTTTACGTAACTCAGAAGGTTAATTGCGTTAACCCAAACTAAAAGGAAAAACGCTTTGCTTTGTTTTTATAAACAGAAATGATATTTTGTGTCACGCCGTTAAAAAAACGAGATATCTATCTGCTTTACTTTTGTCAGTTGCGACCACCTAGGCTATGTTATAGATGTTCTATGAGGTACCAGTGTTTAGCTGTGTCACAAAACAATAAGCTTTGTCAGACTTCTTTTAAAATGATATTCAGGGCTATATACATTTTAAACATTCGGGGCTGAAGACCGACAAGGCCTTGCGTTAATTCTTCAGGTGGGAAGTGTCAGGAATTTTCAAACGAGAGACGCTCTCATTGGTGGTTAGTATATGGAGTAAGGGATTGACAGCAACATTGCAAATCACATTATGAGAGATGCTGAATTTAACATAAACTGCGATGTTTGATTTTAAATTAATGTAAATTTAACCTGGATTGTAAGCTGGCACACGTGGGTGCTCGATATTTTCAGTGGGTGCCCGAGAGACGGAGCACCACGGTATCGGCACCTATGCTCATTGTCCAAGATGTTGGATCAGTTTGTTCAGGGTCCTTTTGTCAGATATTGAAGTGATGCACTCCAGTTCAGCTCCCACTACAGAGCCAGCTTTCCTTACCAGCCTGTCAAGTCGCCCCGCTCCGTATACATTGTAGTTTTCCTGTTTATTCGCTTGGAAAATTGCCACGTTTCATGTTGTGTGACCTTACACATTTTTATCAAGTACTCGTGCAACTGTATTTAAGTAGGGAAAACGTGGATGTTTTTGATCACTTACTCCCTCTATGGCTACGTCTGAGCCCTGCTAGCATAGCAACATGCTAACACATTCGTGCCGCGCACCAGAGCGTTTGAGTGCACGTACAGACACGGGAGATGAATCAACTTGTGAAAGTTAAGGTAAGAACATATATTACTACTGACATTGGGTGGCGTGTTCCTTTAAGAGTCTGCCAGAGAGACTTTGGATTGGAAGCAGATTGGGTGATTTGCTGTTGGAAGTATGTAGTTTTAGCCTTGCGTAGTTCAGTAATGCATTTATTTATGTCTGTGAAGTCGTTTTTACTTTCAAGGGTTCAATGTAGTCTGAATTTTTTGAGAGATGAGGCTTTTTGTTTAAGGAGTTTGAGTAACTCAGAGTTTAACCAGGGTAATTTAACCTGCCGAGGGCGCACCTTACCAGTTGAGGTATACAGTATTTGTTTTGTATTATGTTAAGTTTTGTGTGAAATTGAGTCAGCATATCATCTGGATTTCTCTGTGATAGCTGATCACTCCAGTCAATTGCGCTAAATTCAGCATTGAACTGCGGTAGTTTTGACAGTGGTATTTTAGGTTCCAAGGGACGGGCATGATTGTTTGGAGGTTTTATTTTTTTCCTGATTGCATAAACAAGCAGATGGTCGGATATATCAGCGTCAATCACACCTGAACTAGTTCAGTTCATAGTTCATAATTCAAAATGTTGAGTTCACAGTTCCAAAGTTCATAGTTCTTTTTTTCCATATGTTGCTGCGAGCTATTATTTTTCTAAATTATTTCTAAATTAGAACCACAGACAGCAATTATTTTATCTTAATTAAGTTTATGAAAGCTTGGCTTTCCACTTTTCTCAAAGGCTGCAGGTCAACAATAAACTGCCCACCACCATTCTGACAGTAATATTTTTTCCCATCCTTCCCGACCTTACCGACCTCATCCGGGTTTCTGCCTGGAAGACTCTATAGGAATCTGGCACCTTATTGAACAAAGTTAAACTGAGAGAGTGTGCCGTTCACAGACACCAGAATGAACAAGTTCACAGTAACGTTCATCAGGCAGTAATACAGTATGTTTAGTTCCCCTTTCGCCCAAAATATGCACACAAGTGTTTGTGCCAATTTTCTTGTTTACAAGTTTACCTTATTCACATATCTTTGGACTTTGCAGACTTGTTGAACTTGTGTTGTGTTTGTGTTTACATGTGTACTGTTCTAATGTTTATTTACTGATGATCTGTAATTAACATTTATGAGAATTGTATTTATTTTATTTTGACATGTTTGCTTGTTGAACATTTTTCCTCATTATTCCAGGCTAAACAAAGTTATTTGGACAGCCATTAACGGTTTTCTACTGTATTCACAGCTTGGCTATATTGTCATGTGTTGGGAGGTTACTTGTTTACTTGTGTTTATTTGTGGACTGTATTTCAGGAGAAACTTCGTCAGATGCGAGCCAGCCTCATAAACTACCGAGAGGACGATGACAGCGTCTATGGTAAACATCAGCCTTCAGTCCTACAACCCAAGTATCCCAACAGCAGTTTAGTAACTAGATGTACCGCAGAGCGGTACAAAATATGACCGCCGCCCAGTCCAGCACATTTTTTCCACAAAAATAAATCACGCTGAAAGGCATATATGACTCTAACTGTCTCACTAAATTGCATTATGCACACTCAATTCTCACTGGTATCTGCTAGACAACAAGTACCAAAACATGATTAGTTCATGGATTTCACATGAAAAATTCATTTTATACAACCCCACCCCCATCTTGCCTGTTCATAATTCTGAGAAATTCTTGAATTGTGTGCATGTCTGCGTGTACATGTTTATGTTTATGTGTGTGTGTGTGTGTGTGTGTGTGTGTGCAGGTGTGTGTGTGCCTGTGTATGTGCCTGTGTGTGTGCATGTGCATGCATGCGTACATATGTCTACTGTGTGAGTATGTGTCATATATACAGTATGATTACTGTGAATGTATGTGTGTGCGTGTGTATCTGTTTATGCACATGTGTGCATATGAATGGGTTAACATGACCCCTGGAGGCAAACATACGCAAAAAATTGGTCATCCTAGGCCCTACGGTTCTAGAGATATTCACAGAAAACTCTGTTGGTGTACGGTCACTACATGTACACATAAATTATTTTATTGTAAGGCCCCCCATGAACGAAAGTTCATGAAACTTAGCATGCATTCCGAGAGTGTCATAATGATCCTGCACTTTCAATTTCGTGCAGTTTTGACCATGTCAGCCAGAGATATTGTGATGAAAACACCAAATTTTTTGCTTATTAATTTTTAACTAGGTGGCGCTATACATGAAAAAAGTGGTAATGGGATGGGTTGACATGGCCCCTTCAGACCAACATACAAAAAAGGTGGTCCTCCTAGGCCCTACGGTTCTCGAGATATTCACAGAAAACTGTCTCCGGCCACCTATAGGCCAGTTGGTGTATAGTAACATAAATTAATTTATTGTGTAGCCCCCCATGAACGGAATTCCACAAAACTTGGCGTGCATTCAGAGGGTGTCATAATGATCCTACACTTCCAATTTCGTACAGTTTTGACTTTGTTAGGTCACAGATACCTGCGATTACAACACCTCATTTTTACTTTTTTGTGTTTAACTAGGTGGCGCTATACATGAAATGAGTGGTTATGGAATGGGTTGACATGGCCCCTTGAGATCAACATACAAAAAAAGGTGGTCCTCCTAAACCCTACGGTTCTCAAGATATTCACAGAAAACTGTGTCTGCCCTACCCTCCTTTCGGGGGTCCAGTCCAGTGGGGGGGCTACAGATCAAAATGAAAAACGATGGTTTCATGCTATCCATGTGGGGTTACATGCCCACCAAGTTTCGTGTACCCCGGTCTTTCAGTGTCCAGGGAATCCTTGATGGAAATTTGGCTATGTGAAAAAGAAAAAAAAATCTGACTAAACCTATATGACTGCCGCTTCGCTGCGTGGCGGTCATAATAAGGGCTCCAAGACACCTCAACTGCTCATTTCTGGTTTTGTGCAGGAGTATGAGGTGCTTCAAAGGTGCCCTCTAGTGGCTGATGTTATTCATGCATCCCTCAGTGGTACGTGGTGTAAGGTGAAGATTTCTGAAGTTAATTAGAGACATTTCATAATGGGCACTGGGGCAAGTTAAGATGCTCACCAGTGCTGGTCTGTCGGACATGTCTACTGTTGAAAGGCAGATATCAGATGCACAGCAGAGGTTTGGTGCAGGATTTGAGATGGTATTTCTACGGGTGCCAGAAGTTTGGTGCAGGATTTGAGATGGTATTTCTATGGGTGCCAGAGGTTTGGTGCAGGATTTGAGATGGTATTTCTATGGGTGCCAGAGTTTTGGTGCAGGATTTGAGATGGTATTTCTATGGATGCCAGAGGTTTGGTGCAGGATTTGAGATGGTATTTCTATGGATGCCAGAGGTTTGGTGCAGGATTTGAGATGGTATTTCTATGGATGCCAGAGGTTTGGTGCAGGATTTGAGATGGTATTTCTACGGGTGCCAGAGAGTTGTTTTCTTTCTCTCCATAATAGTGTTATGTCTCTAAGTCTATATCACTCACCTCACACATCCTGTCCTCTCCTCCTCTCTCCTCTCAACTCCTGTCCTCTTTTCAACTCCTCTCCTCTCCCCTCCTCTCTTTTCATTCTCATCTCCTCTCCTCTCCTCTCATCTCCTCACATCCTCATCATTCTCTCTTCACCTCCTCATCATCACCTCATCATTCTCTCTTCACCTCACCTCCTCATCATTCTCTCTTAACCTCCTCATCATCATCTCCTCATCACTCTCTCACCATCTCCTCTCTTCCTCTCTGCACTTCTTCTCCTCTCCTCTGTCATCCCCTCTTCTCCTCTGTCCTCTCATCCCTGTTCTCCTTATCAAATTCCAATGTAAATTTGCTTTATTAGCATGACTTGTTTTGATTCAGCGTTAAGTGCTATCCTTCCTTTCCTCTTCCTCCCTCCTTCTCTCTCTCCCTCCCTCTCTCCTTCCCTCTCTCTCCCTCACTCCTTCTTTCTCTCTCCCTCCCTCCTTCTCTCTCTCTCCCTCCCTCCTCCTCTCCTTCTCTCTCTCCCTCCCTCTCTCTTCCCTCTCTCTCCCTCACTCCTTCTTTCTCTCTCCCTCCCTCCCTCCTCCTCTCCCTCTCTCCCTCCCTCCCTCCCTCCCTTCTCTCTCTCTCCTTCAGACTCTGTTTGTCCTGTCTGTGTATCCCCCTTCATCTTCTGTCCAGTTGGATAAGTATCAGATGACTAATTCCCCACAGAAACAAACACCTTGTGGAAGTCTGAGCAGGGAGATGATGAATTGCGTCGAAAATAGACTCCGTCAGAGCAGAGCAGAGCAGAGCCGGCCTGTTTGTGGCCCTCAGATGACTGATTCTCCGCCTGGACTTCATATGAAAGTGGAACAAAAGTGTCTTTGGGGGAAAGCTGTGTGGCTCGGACTTAAGAGAAGAGTCTGAATGCTGGACTGCTGTTTTAATCTCTCTCTCTCTCTCTCTCTCTCTCTCTCTCTCTCTCTCTTCGCTCTCTTTGTCTCTTTCACAGATAAAATCAACATCATACATCACACACCAAGTGAGTGCACATTAGCTTCCTGTGCATGCAGTGCTAAAAGGGCCTCTGGGGTAAAAGACGCCTTTCTTCTCCCTTCTCCTTCTTCTCTCCAGTCCTCCTCTCTTCTCGTCCGCCCCTCCATGCCAGTGTTCTGTTGCCCCCCCGGGGGGTAGTTAACAAGGCAAACACTGTGCTCACAGGGGTATCAGACTTGCTGCCAGGCCAGATTTCAGCACCACACTGTCCCCGTGTGCCCTCTTTGAAGCGACATATTGCTAGAAATCTCTCTCTTTCCATGCCTCTCCCCAAGCTTTTAACATTTGTCCCCTCCCTAAGCTTTATACATTTTATTTCATATGAGGGTGTAAGACACAAACTCAAATCAACAGCCATGTCTCCTTCAAGATGTCAGCTCAACCTCAGCAGAGGAAAAAATGAAAACACTCAAATGTCACCTCAAATCCCTATGTTCCTGTCGTCCTGGTAACTCTCTGGTTGACCTCTGACCCCTTTTTAGATGTGGCGGTGAAGGACTGCAGAAGGGGTAGCCAGCCTGTGGAGAGTGACTTCTACAGCAAACCACTCAAAGGCCAGCCGGTGAGTGACCGTGCGCTAACACTAGTGGGCGCAACAACAACTATAACGACTCAGCTGGTGAGTGACCGTGCGCTAACACTAGTAGGTGCAATAACAACTATAACGACTCGATAAGTACATCTGTGCCTGATCCTGAGTGACCCTGCGCTAACGCTAGTGGGCATAATAACAACTATAACGACTCAGCCGGTGAGTGACCCTGTGCTAGTAGGTGCAATAACAACTATAACGACTCAAAGTACATCTGTGCCTGATCCCCACAACTGGTATACCAGCAGTGCGCTTCTTCTGAGCAATGGCGATCTTAGAAGATAGATCTACCTGTAGAGCAATGTGATGACAAGGCCATGGGTTGATCCCCTGGTCAGGCACGTGTTAATGAAAATAATAAAACGCATACCTTGGATGGCACAGATGCAACAGTGAGAGTTCCTTTGCTACTATTATTTTGGTATATAAGTTGCATACCAAAATAATATAACTGGGGTTCAAGATGTGATAAATGTAATCTAAAATCTAAAAAAGAAGTTTAAAACGAATCGTAGACTCAGTTCTGCTAAGTTTATTTTGTTACACAAATGAAAAGATGAGGTTATAATTGGGTTTTCCTT
>NC_063212.1:23969321-23974321 GCF_017589495.1 Alosa alosa | reverse complement strand
CAAGCTAACCAAGTGCGTCCCGGTTCTCCGCCATGGTTTTTGAAATCATACACCTGCTGTATCTAAAGGCCGCATATAAGGCCTATGACTATCCTCTACCGCCCCTGTTGCCGTCACAATTTAATTTACTATAGCTGATCCTGCCTCCTGGCTCCCAAAATGCGCATCATGTGAACAGATCAGCAGGCGGTAAATTTTCACCTCGCTTTCAGACACAAAAACTGACAAAAGGCTGCGTCCCTCTTTCAACCAGAATTTAGCGTGATCTCTGTGTGAAAAGGCCTATAGACAGTGAACGAGTGGTATAAATATTGGTTGGACTTCTTAAAATCTTGGAGATTTTCGCGGAAAATTCATGCGTTTATCATGTACGACTCAAGGCCGCGGTAAAAGCTCTATGGGCCGGCCCGCACCGCCGCTCCCCTCGGCGGCCGACCGGGAAAACTCTCGACCGCCCCGATTGCCACTCCACCCCTGCACAGAGGGGTGAGGCGCTGTCAATGCCTGTTTAGAGGTGCTGTCCATACACACACACACACACACACACACACACAGAGGGACACACAGGAGGGATGAGGCGCTGTCAATGCCTGTTTAGAGGCGCTGTCCATACACACACACACACACACACACAATACACACACTCACACACACACACACACACACACAGAGGGACACAGGAGGGGTGGCTGTCAATGCCTGTTTAGAGGGTGCTGTCCCATGCCTGCGCACCTGCCGCACACACCCACACACAATACACACACACTCTCACACACACTCACACACATACACACAGAGGGACACACAGGAGGGATGAGGCGCTGTCAATGCCTGTTTAGAGGTGCTGTCCATACACACACACACACACAGACAATGCACACACATACATATACACAGTACACACTCTCACACATACCCACATTCGGCAACCACAAACCCGCCGCAAGCTGACTGATATGGCTGCCAAGCAAGCAGCTGGGCCTCCACACAAACACACACACACACACAAATGCACACACATTTCACAAACATACACACACAGACACACACACAAAAACAAATACATACACACACATGCACAAACCCACACACATGCAAGCACACACATACACACAAACATAATGAAACACATACACACACACATATACACAGAGAGAGTAGACATTTGCATGATCAATGATGCTCTTTGTGAATAATATGTATTAAGGAGCCTCATACCCATTTGGTGCCAGCTAGCCTTTGGAGATGATCCGGCTCCAAGACCCCGTGGCACTCGCACCGTATGTTTGTCACCTGCTGTGTGTGTGTGTGTGTGTGTGTGTGTGTGTGTGTGTGTGTGTGTGTGTGTGATGGTGACACAGAGAGAAAATAAGCTTCCTGATAAGCTCCAAGGGGAAATAGATGATGGAAGAGCTACATGAATGGATGAATACACACACACACACACACACACACACACAAACACACTAAAAAATTTGCTCACACACAAATTCACACATCCATCCACTTACACACACACACACACAAACACACTAATACATTTGCTCACACACACACTTGTACTCTCTTCTCATTCCCATATGCAAACGCTGCTTCCCGTGCTGGGTGACAGTTGGGCCACATACAGGCCACTGGAGTGGAGAGCCCTAGGGCCAGTCCCGCGGCCCTGTCGTCCAATCAGAGGCCATTACTCAGATGAGATGCGGCAGCCTTAGATCTCTATCTGACCACATCAAAGGCCCACGCCGCCGGGCCTGTCACCGCCAGCCGCTCAGGCTACCGCTACTGTAGCGTCTGCCACCTCTGCCCTGGTGTAAGCTACGTAACGCTACTGTAGCGTCTGCCTGTCTGCCCTGGTGTAAGCTACGGCTAACGCTACTGTGGCGTCTGCCACCTCTGCCCTGGTGTGAAGCTACGTAGCTACGCTGGCGTCCACCACCTCTGCCCTGGTGTCGCTACGGCTACTGTGGCGTCGCCACCTCTGCCCTGGTGGGCGCTACGTAACATGCTTTACTGTGGCGTCCACCACCTCTGCCCCTGGTGTCGCTACCGCTAACCGCTACCGCTACTGTGGCGTCTGCCACCTCTGCCCTGGTGTCGCTACCGCTAACCGCTACCGCTACTGTAGCGTCTGCCACCTCTGCCCCTGGTGTCGCTACCGCTAACCGCTACCGCTACTGTAGCGTCCGCCACCTCTGCCCCTGGTGTCGCTACCGCTACTGTAGCGTCCGCCACCTCTGCCCCTGGTGTCGCTACCGCTAACCGCTACCGCTACTGTAGCGTCCGCCACCTCTGCCCCTGGTGTCGATACCGTTAACCGCTACCGCTACTGTAGCGTCCGCCACCTCTGCCCCTGGTGTCGCTACCGCTAACCGCTACCGCTACTGTAGCGTCCGCCACCTCTGCCCCTGGTGTCGATACCGTTAACCGCTACCGCTACTGTAGCGTCCGCCACCTCTGCCCCTGGTGTCGATACCGTTAACCGCTAATCCCCTTCATCGCTCATTTCCTCATCTGGGTTTACTGACTCCTCTCAGGGCTGCAAACATCTCCTCCCCCTCTCTCTCTCACCGTGAGCCAGTTTCAATTCAATTCTGGAATTTTGCACAAGCCTGCTCTTTCACGCTCTCTCTCTCTCTCTCACACACACTCTCTCTTTCACGCTATCTCTCTCTTCCTCTCTTTCTCTCTATTACTCTCTTTTATTCAATGTTCCCTTTTTCCTGACCCTTTCTCTTTTCATCTCCTTTTCTCACTGCCTTCCTCCTTTCTATTCAATCAGTCTGCTGGCGCTGTGTCTCCATAAAGTATCTATCTATCTGTCTGTCTGTCTGTCTATCTATCTATCTATCTATCTATCTGTCTGTCTGTCTGTCTGTCTATCCATCATCGACATGTCACACACACACACACACACACACACACACACACCTATGACTCTTTATCTATGCCACACACACACACACACACACACACACACACACACACACACACACACACACACACACACACACACCACCCCTATCTTTGTCATACATTCTTTTCTATCACATCTGTTTCCACCCACCCCAGATCTTCCCATCTCTCTCTGCATCTTCCAATTCATTTGTATCTATCTATATTTCTCTCTCTTCATTTCTATCTCTACACCTCTCTTCCACTCTTCATCTGTCCATCATCCCTCTTCCCAGTCCCCTCTACATCTATCACTATTTGGTTATCTGTTTTCTTTCTCTCTTTGTCCTCTCTCCATTTATCCTCCTCTCTCTTTCTTTCTCTCTCTCTCTCTCTCTCTCTCTCTCTCTCTCCCTCTCTCTCCCTTCTCTCTCTCTCTCTCTCTCCCTCTCTCTCCCTCTCTCTCCCTTCCCTCTCTCTCTCTCTCTCTCTTCTCTCTCTCTCTCCCTCTCTCTCTGTGCAGTCTGCAGTGCTGGTGATAAAGGCCTGGTGCAGGATTAGCGCTTCCCCTCCGACTCAGCAGCTTTGTGTGGTGAAGCGCAGGCCATTCTTAAGCCACTGAGGAATCAGATGGGACAGTGCACTGTCAAAACACACACACACACACACACACACACACACACACACACCCTATGACTCTTTATCTATGCCATACACACGCACACACACACAGAAGCAAACTCACACACACACACACACAAGGGAGCAAACTATCGCTCTCTCTCTCTCATACACACACACACACACACACATGAGCAAACTCTCTCTCTCACACACACACACACACACACACACAATACACACACACAAGATAAGGATCCTTCAACAAACAACTCTAAACAAACCATTCAGAAGCCTCCCTCCCCCATGCAGCCGATCTGCCTTCAAACTGCTCGATTATCATCCAGCCACTCTGCTACGGAGCACCACAAGGGACAATTGTCCTGGAAATCAGACAAAAAGTGGCCAAGTGATCGCAAATGGAGAAACCGCAACACCAGATGCTCAATTCTCAATTAAAAATGTCCCTGAAAACGGTCCCCTCAGAACCTAGAGCATTACACTGTGGGGAGAAGGAGGAGGGGGGTGTACACAGCTGCTGCTCTTCATATATAAGTCCACATAAAACACACACACACACACACACACACACACACAGCCAATACAAACAGATCCACACACAAAGCATATACAAGCACATTCACAAAATAACACATAATTGCTCATGTACACACACACACACAAGTTCAAATGTATGTGTGCATTTACACACACACATACACACACACACACAGACCCACACACCACACAAACACACACACCAGGCCACATAAAGTTGGAGCTCCAGTGAGGCCCTGCTGATGTATCCAGTATCCTGTTAGGGGACGACAGCCTACACCCCAACAGCTGTCTGTGGGGTCAGGAGGATTCTCTTTGGTAAATGTCAACTCTATGCTGCTGACATGATGTGGATCTGGATGTGAGCTGGAAAAGCAACAATATCTTCCAACCCAACCCGAACCTCTCAGAGCTCCATATCAGACACACACACACACACACACACACACACACACACAGCTGGCCGATACACTGACTCACCAAACCCCTCAGAGCGCCATATCAGACACACACACACACACACACACACACACACACACACACACACACAGAGCTGGCCGATACACTGACTCACCAAACCCCTCAGAGCTCCATATCAGCTGGCCAATACACTGCTGTTTCTGTGCAGTTGTAAATGACTGCGGTCAGCGACCATGTCGCCTATCCAGGCCATCTGATTAAGCAGCAATTATGGGTGTGCAGTCCCACGTTATGCTCGGTACGTCAAGGACAAACTTGAAGGACATTGTTGTGTAGTGAAATATGACAGGGAATTCAAACACTCACACACAGCTCCTGATTAACCATGGCTCCAGAGCAACTCAAACACACACACACAAATTGTAGGAGCCATTCATTTAGTTTGGTTTATTATAAGTTCTAAATATTATAAATATTGTTATAAATTTAAGTTGAAATGATATAAT
>NC_063212.1:23946821-23956821 GCF_017589495.1 Alosa alosa | reverse complement strand
TATTACGTTTACAGATACACATTTTCTTTCTCTTACACACACATTACACACACACACATACACACACACACACACTCCCATATCCTTGACTTCGCTATTTTGGTGCGTAGGTGCCACATGCTGGGGATTATTACTGGTGATCTATGTAGCTGCTGTCCACTGCCAACACACTCACACACACACACACCCGCACACACACACCACCCCACACAATAATAATACACCCACACACACACACCACCACTTACACAATATTACACCAATTTTACTACCATTACACACACACACCACCCGGCACACACACACACCACCCCACACACACACACACACCACACACACACACCACCCCACACACACCACACACACACCAGCACACACACACCCCACACAAACACCCCCCCCCCCCAACAATAATAATAATAATAACAGGAGAGAGAGATTGAGGGAGAGAGAGAGAATCAGTGAGAATTGGATTATTACTGGTGATCTATGTAGCTGCTGTCCACTGCCAACACACACACACAGGAGAGAGAGAGAGAGAGAGAGAGAGAGAGAGAGAGAGAGAGAGAGAGAGAGAGAGAGAGAGAAAGGGGGGATTAGGGATGGGATGGAGTTGGGGTGAGTATGAGGGAGGGAGAGAACTCCCATGTTGAGATTTTTAAAAACTCCTCACTGCAACCCCTCCCTCTCCCTCTCTTGCCAGCCTCTACAGTTGCCACGGTAACTCCCAAACAGAGTGGGCGGGTGAGTTTGTTTGTGTGTGTGTGTGTGGGGTGGGGGTTGACTGGTTTGGGTCGGTGCTTGTGAGTTTGGCATGAGAGACAGAGGAGACGCAGGTGTAACGCATATGGAACAATCCCCACACCCCTCAAACACACACACACACACACTCAAACGCACACACACACACAACAACAAACACTCAACCACACACACACACTTACACTCCACCTCCCAAAATCTCATGTGGGTGTGCCAGTGGCGTCCATATTAATGAAACCTATGCTGCTATCCTACCAGCCTGCTCTCACATCCACATACAGTACACACACTACTACACCACAACCAGAGAGATGGAGAGAGAGAGGGAGAGATGGAGAGAGAGAGGGAGAGATAGAGGGATAGAGAGAGAGAGAAGGGTACAAATGAGACGAGCAGGAAGTGAAAGGACTGAGAGACAATCCCCAAACACACACACACACACACAGCGACAGAGATAGAGTGATGGGAGTGAAAGAGATGGAGAAAATAATGGAGAAAGAAGTAGTTTGTTGTGGTATGTATGAGCTGATCTTTAGAGAGTGAAGGAGAGAGGGAGAGAAGGAGAGAGAGAGGAGAAGGATGGAGAATGGAATGGGAACAGAAAAAGAAATGAAGGAAAAAAGGATGAGTGGCGGAAGGGATAGAGCAAGGGAAGAGAGAGACAGAAGTAGAGAGATAGAGAGAACAGAGAGGAGACAGAAAAGAGAGAGAGAGAGAAAAGAGGAGGAAAGCAAGAAGAGCGACCACATTATCACAATATGAGCTGAATTTTTGGGAGGGAGGACGCAACCAAAATGGCGGGAGAGAGAAAGAGAGAGAGAGAGGAAGAGAGGGAGAGAGTGAGAGAGAGAGAGAGAGGGAGGAGAGGAGGGAACCGGGGAGCTGGCCAGCCGAGCTGTCAGCTGAGATGGATGATGGCTGCTGGTGGGGTATTATGGGATGGGGTATTATGGGATGGGGTTTTGTGTTTGCGCCGCCGGGCCTGGCACCCTCACCCAGCCGCGCTTCTCTTCCTTGCCAGACGAGGGCGCTACACATCACCATTTAACGCCCCACACAACATTACATACATTTCACCCACAGCCTGCAGGCCCATGAATACACATAAGCAATCAAAAAGAAAGTCACTACATGCTAACTGGGGAATGAAGAGACACAAGCTAAATGATGTCATGCTCTGCTTTAACATGATGATGTTTCATCTCTATGTTAATTTAGAGTAACAGTTTAAACTTTACCCAAAATGGTGTTCCTTTGGAAGGGAGTACAGGACCTTGACATTGCCCGCATGACTTGTATGACCTTCCAAACTAAGTAGTTCATCTCTCTCTGTTCTCCCCCTCTCCTTCGGGACTTTTCTTCGACTCCCTCTAATCTCTCTTTCTCATTGCTTTGTCCCCATCTCTCTCTCAAATCTCCGTTAGCTCATGTTAATTGCCTGAAGCTCAGTGGAAGCTGCCGCTAGCGTCACTGAGGGGGCTGTTGAGGCCACACACGCCGACACACATTCACACAGCGCTAATGGCCACTGTGCTACGCTACGCTAAGCTAACCTAACTCACCTCACCTGCCTGCACCAGGGACTCGCTAACGCTAATGCTATGGAAATTGCAACCGCGCCTAATACATCAATCGAACATAGAGCCTTATCTAACGGGGCACACTCGTCAGACGGGGTGGGTCCCACACAGGTTAATTAAAAACCCAACTGGCCTGGGAGAGGGCCTGGCATGCACACACACACACACACACACACACACACACACACAAACACCAAACCCAACTGGCCCGGGAGAGGCCCTGGCACGCCTCACACTCCACACTGGGCTGAGAGAGGGGATTGGATATGAGGCCCAAAGGCCTGAAAACACACACACACACACACACACACACACACACACACACACTCCCCAAACACTGTGAGAGGTAAATAAATAAATCAGCCAAAACAACACATAGCCTCCTGTGGAGTATACCTCAGTCATACCTCCTACACACACACACGCGCACACACGAACGCATGCGCACATGCACACACACACACATACCCACACACACACCATATACTCCAGAACAATCCATTATTTAAAATAGTATTCTGAGCCAAGGTTGGAGAGGCTTCAAAGTCAAGAGCAATCTCTCATTAAAGGGGGGATTTTTCTTTCAGTGCAAGGTTCTCTCTCTCTCTTTCTTTCCCTCTCTCTATCTCTCTCCATCCCCTATATCTCTCTGTATTTTTTCCCATTTTTCTCTATATTCTCTCGTTCTCCACCTCTCTCTCTCCATCCCTCGTTCCCTGCGTGAGTCTTCTCCATCCGCTCCACATCTGTGAGATCCGATGACTCATTTCGCCGAGGCGTGCCAGAGTTCCCCGCAGGCTGCTCCGCAAAACACACACACACACACATGCACCATCTGAACAGTCCTCTCATCTCTAACTGTGTTTTCAAGGCCGAGAGAGAGAGAGCGAGAGAAAGAGAGAGTAAGAGAGAGAGGGGGGAGAGACCACCCAAGTGTGCATGGCCAGGGCATTTATACATTTGCATACCTAAAATCTCGAGCGTTGTCAGTGAACGCTGCATTCCTGCACTCCAGTTTACACCGCTGGTATTCTGTGAAGGAGAAGTGAAAAATCACACAGGATCTCTCCCTTGTTCTCTCTCTATCTCTGTAAGTGTGTGTATGTGTGTGTGTCTCACTTTCTCTCTGTCTGTAAGTGTGTGTGTGTGTCTCTCTTTCTCTCTGTCTGTAAGTGTGTGTGTGTGTGTGTCTCTCTGTAAGTGTGTGTGTCTCTCTCTCTTTCTCTCTATCTGTAAGTGTGTGTGTGTGTGTCTCTCTGTAAGTGTGTGTCTCTCTCTCTCTCTCTCTCTCTCTCTCTCTCTGTCAAGTGTATGTGTGTCTGTGTTTCTCTCTCACTCTCTCTCTGTAAGTGTGTGTGTGTGTGTGTGTGTGTCTCTCTATCTTTGTCTCTCCCCCAAGGGCATGTATCACGTTGAAGCTGCCTGTGGTATTCCGCCTCATTCCCTCCAATCAGGCAGATATCTCCTAATCATTCCCAGGCCGTCCGAAGCGAAGTGGAGCGGAGCGAAGCGCTGGTTTATCTTACAGGGAGAAACGCTCACGCATCCAGTTAACCCCCTGCGCTCCCACACTCAAGATGGCCGACAGAGAGCAAGCCATGTTATCACCTCACTGGACGCAAAACAAAAGGCACAGAGCCAGCTCCTTGGACAACGATGCAAACTGTAGAGGAAAATCCCCATGAAGCACCACAGGTGAGGTCACAGTCGTCTCTGTTACAGTGTATTCATTAACCAAATACCACAGGTGAGGTAGCGCTCTTCCCTGGTACGGTGTATTCATTAATGAAGTACCACGGGTGAGGTAGCGCTCTTACCTGGTACGGTGTATTAATGAAGCACCACAGGTGAGTTATAGCGTTCTTACCTGGTACGGTGTATTCATTAATGAAGTACCACGGGTGAGGTAGCGCTCTTACCTGGTACGGTGTATTAATGAAGCACCACAGGTGAGTTATAGCGCTCTTACCTGGTACGGTGTATTCATTAATGAAGTACCACGGGTGAGGTAGCGCTCTTACCTGGTACGGTTAAAGCCTCTATCTCCACAGAGCACTGTGAGGTGGTGGTCATTGCTAACGGTGGTGTATACAGATTGATTCATCGTCTATGCAAGCAACGTGGACTCAGTTGACAACACAAGGCTCACGCAAGTTTTGATGTACCTTCTCAGAGTCTACATGTGCAACTCGAACTGTGCAAGAAATGGCACTCACGCTTGTGTCACATTACATACAATTAGACAACATGTTCTGCTACGCAAGCTGACAAATTCTTGCGTAGATTGGTGCGTTCAAATTCATGTAGCTTGTGTAGACTACGAATCAGGCCTAAGAGAGTCCAATAGAATTTGAAAGGCTTTGCGTCTACTGTTGTGCTGCAATGGGCACCAAGCTGAGGACCAACATACACACACTCAAACACACACAACAACAACGTGTTACATTTCTATAGCGCTTTTCTCAACGCTCAAATCACTTCACAGGGAAGGGGGATCTCATCACACACACACACACACACACACACACACACACACACACACAAGAGGTTAGGACAAATCTCTCCAACAATTATTTAGAGGGCATTTAGAGGTGGTCTGGTCACACCGAGCCGGATGCTGAAGGTGAGTTCATGAGAGCTGCTCCTAATAGTTACAGGAACAGTGCAACACTGAGAACACACAATGTGTGTGTGTGTGAGAGAGGCAGCGTGTGTGTGTGTGTGTGTGTGTGTGTGTGTGAGAGAGAGAGAGAGACAGGCAGCGTGTGTGTGTGTTTGTGTGTGTGTTTGTGTGTGTGTGTGTGAGCGTGTGTGTGAGCGTGTCTATGTGTGTGTGTGTGTGTGTGTGTGTGTGTGTGTGTGTGTGTGTGTGTGTGATAGTGAGAGCATGAACTGCTACAAAGGGGGCCATGGAGTTTTTACAGAGGGATGCAAAACTCTTCCTCTCCTTTCTGTACTCCTTCTCTCCTTTCTGTACTCCTTCTCTCCTTTCTGTACTCCTTCTCTCCTTTCTTTCTCTTCCTCTCTTCCTCTCTTCCTCTTTCTCCTTTATGTTCTTGTTTTCTTTCTCTCCCTCTTTCTCTTTCCTCCCGAGTCCACTCCTCTCTCTACACATACACACACACACACACACCACACGCACACACACACACACACACACACACACACACACACACTCTCTCTCTCTCTCTGGGAGTGCCGTTTTCAGCTGATAGCGCTCGTTTATCTTGCTACTGACATGTCCACACACACACACACACGCACACACACACGCACACGCACACGCATACGCACACCCACACACCCACACACACACACACCCACACACACGCCCAAGTTTTGTTTTCCTTCGCCATCAGTCGCCGCAGAACCTTCCAGAACAGTGGGGGTGAAAAATGGGTTTTGACGTCAAAGTTGCCTGGGTTCACGAATATGCCCTTACCTCTGTGTGTGTGTGTGTGTGTGTGTGTGTGTGTAACATGAAACGAGAGCTGTACTTTAATGTTGCAGGGACAAATCACAATATGTAAGCATACACCTCCGCTTGTGTGTATGTGTGTGTGTGTGACGAGAGAGAGAGAGAGTGTGTGTGTGTGTGTGTGTGTGTGTGTGTGTGTGTGTGTGTGTGTGTGTGTATGTATGTGTGAGTGTGTCTGAAAGTATCCAACATCAAGGCACAATGGTCAATGCAACACATTTCCTTGGTGGTATGTTCTTTCATGCTCTTATTATGAAATTCAAATACTGAGAGCTACACTATATCTTTAAACAAACACTTCGATCTGGCTAATCTCTCCTGCGGGCTGGCCAACACAAACAGGACCTGTCGTCGGGCAGGCTTTTGAAGCGCGCGGGCCCAAACACACACAGGACCTGTCATCGGGCAGGCTTTTGAAGCGCGCGGGTCCAAACACACAGCGGGACCCAGCAGGTATCTGGCCCCTTTAAATGTCATTTCCTGTGTCAGCTGTCAATCACACAACTCCAGCTTGTCCTGATGCTTCTGTCAAGAGCTATTCATCATTGGATGCTGTGCAAGACGGAGACGCAAAACCACACACGCACACTGCCAAGCAGCTGTTCCCTATCATACAGGGCGAGCTCCAACACGTCAACTGCCTCCCAATGTCCACTCGTATCCTCCCAATGTCCACTCGTATCCCAATGTCCACTCATATCCCAATGTCCACTCGTATCCTCCCAATGTCCACTCATATCCTCCCAATGTCCACTCGTGTCCTCCCAATGTCCACTCGGATCCTCCAATGTCCACTCGGATCCATATCCTCCCACTGTCCACTCAAATCCATTGTCCACTCGTATCCTCTCAATGCAATGTCCACTCGGATCTTCCCAATGTCCACTCGTATCCTCCCAATGTCCACTCGGATCTTCCTCGACCACCCCGACTGCCCCAACCTCCCAATCTCGACCCCCCCATGGTGACTGAGCCCATCTGTCAGTGTCTGCCACAGACACAGCCTACCCTCAAGGTTACCCACCCAGGTCTGTGTGTGTGTGTGTGTGTGTGTGTGTACTGTGTGTGTGCGTGCGTACTGTGTGTCTATGTAACATGGTGTTATATCTTGTCTGCAATCGTCTTGTGTATACTGCATTATTGTGTGTGTGTGTGTGTGTGTGTGTGTGTGTGATTACTCTGTGTATGAAAGTGTGTGTGCACAGGTTTCTCTTTCCATTTTAAATCCTATACACTCTATTAATGTGGGTCTGGAAGTGTGTGGGTGGTCTCCCAGGATACCCATGTTCTCCAGTGTTCTTGTGTGTCCTCCCAGGATACCCATGTTCTCCAGTGTTCTTGTGCCGTGGTGGTCTCCCAGGATACCCATGTTCTCCAGTGTTCTTGTGTGTCCTCCCAGGATACCCATGTTCTCCAATGTTCTTGTGCCGCGGTGGTCTCCCAGGATACCCATGTTCTCCAGTGTTCTTGTGTGTCCTCCCAGAATCCAGCTCAGGTTTTCTGCAGCGTCTCCAGCCCTCTCAGCACCCCCTCTCCCTCCTGGGCTGAGCGAGGGCCCCATATGGGGGGACTGGAGGGGCCGGAGGGGGGGGTGAGGGGGGGGGGGGTCCGTGGGGGAAGATGGAGCGGATTGATGGTGATCGCTTTAGCATGTGAGGAGAGACTCACCACTCCCACAGGCTGGACCAGGGGTGACATGAGGTGAAGGGGAGGAAGGGAGGAGGGGGGAGATGAGGGGATGGGAGGGAGGGAGAGAAAGAGAGAGAGAGAGAGGGGGGAGATGGAAAGGAGGGTGGGAGAGGGTGAAAGATAGAAGAAGAAAAGCAAAGGAGGGAGAGAAAAGGTTTGGAGAGAAGGGCAGATGTGGGAGGAATGGAGAGAGAGAGAGAGAGATGAAAGAGGGGAGCGAGAGATGGGGAGAAAAAGAGAGAAAGTGAGAGAGAAATAACAAGCAAGCCAGCAGGAAAGACATATATATTGCGCATAATGACAAAGCAAAACAATGAAAGACAGGAAAGGGAGTGACGCCAGAGAGAGAAATAATGACAGAAAGATAGAAACAGGTAACGAGTGAACAACAGAGAGAAAGGGAGGAGAGCAAGATGGAGAGGGAGAGGAGGACAGCAAGGAGGGGGTGGAATGGGCCAGAAGAGGGAGGGACACATAGAAGGTGTGTGTGTGTTTAAGTGTTTTGAGTGTGTGCGTGTGTGTGGAAGAGTGTCCGGCCCAAGGACTCACTGGCATTCATCCCACCTGCAAATGAAGTCGTCCTGTGCAGCGGTCCCTTGTGACAGCAGGGGGAGGGTTAGCCGCTTCATTCTTTCCACACAACACTGACAGTAGGCCTATGTGAGATGGTAAGCCTAGCACCGTCCACTCCACACAACACTGACAGTAGGCCTATGTGAGATGGTAAGCCTAGCACCGTCCACTCCACACAACACTGACAGTAGGCCTATGTGAGATGGTAAGCCTAGCACCGTCCACTCCACACAACACTGACAGTAGGCCTATGTGAGATGGTAAGCCTAGCACCGTCCACTCCACACAACACTGACAGTAGGCCTATGTGAGATGGTAAGCCTAGCACCGTCCACTCCAGACATCACTGACAGCGGTCGGTAAAGAGGATTAGCCTACTGTAGCATTGCAATCACTGCACCACTGATTACAGACAGCAGGCAGACAGAGTAACTGACACAGAATGTATGTGAGGGTTAGCATGGCATGTCTACTGTACTGACTTTAATTACAGACAGCAGAGATGACACAGATGACACAAAATGACACATTTTGCACAATCAATTGGACCAACCAACACAAGTTTCGAACTAAACTGAACTAAAATAGGGAATCGATTTTAACCAAATATGTACACTATTAATTTTAAACGAATTAAACAAATAAAAAAGATAGATGTAACAAAACTCACAAACAAGCAGAAAAAGAAAATAAAGAATTCCGAAAGTGCAGTAGGCATTGCGAAAGCTAAAAAGAAAATTCCCACCAATTTTACGCACCGGCAACAGCTGTTTCAGTCGGCTGCTGTGCTGCTGGTGTTTTGCCAAAAATGGAGCACAACGCGATCAACCTGTGCGACATGAGAGAGACGATTGATAAGCCCTAATAACTTGAGGAGTTCGATATGGAAGCACTTTGGGTTTTGGGTAGATCAAACTATGGAGAAGGACAAAGCAGTAGGCTATGCAAACTGTGCAATCGTGAGTTCCTACGTAGGCGAAATTTGTTTGACATTTCTAATTTCTAAACACAGCCACGTTGAAGCCTGCAGTAATTTTTTTCACTGATGTTATGGCAGTCCACTCTGCTTATTGTTTTTCGAGAATGTTGCACTCCTGTTCGTCATTGTGCACGAAACTTCACGCCAATAAATCATCAGAAATATTGCTGGCTTGTGCGTCTTCAAGCACCCTCTTTACGTTCATCCTAATGCCTGTTAGTTGTCCGTGGATTGGCCTTTATTTGCTGTTGAAAATGGAAACGTCTTTAGACATGGAAAATCCATTTTACAATCGATTCAATGAACACTTATGTCTCAAAAATCAAACAGGATTTTTTCACAAAAGTGACAGCCCTAGACACAACTGACACAGAGCGAGGGTTTAACGTAGTGAGTTAGCGTAGCAATATCTATTGTAAACAGCTGCTACTAGTAGGCTACTGACTCATTTTCTACATAGACATTCTAACTGACTACTGCTATATGTGAGAAGGTTAGCATAGCATTGACTTATACTGCAAGTGGTAGATTCTCATTATAGACAACAGACACAAAGGCTAACTGATACACACTGTATGGACGGAGGGTTAGCATAGCATCACTCCATTAGAGACTGCAGACATAAAGGTTAGCTGATGTACAGTAGGGTTAGCATAGCATCACTCCATTAGAGACTGCAGACATACATGCTAGCTGATGTAGGGGTTAGCATAGCATCACTCCATCAGAGACTGCAGACCAGGAGAATGACTGCCACACACACACACTGTGTAAGTGCATCATCGTAGCATCACTGACGCCAGCCACCACTGGCTCTCATTACAGAGAGCAGACAGAGAGGCTAACTGCTTAACCTTGACTTAATGAACAGCACTTTCAGCCAAAGTTTGGTCTAATGAGTTTTGGCTGGAGATGCTCTACACACACACACATACACAC